>NC_047115.1:71594023-71808824 GCF_902500255.1 Thalassophryne amazonica
CGACAAGTTGTCCGCAGCTGCTAATGAAGTAACTATAAAATATAACTGTATAAAGTAACTAATGAAGTAACTTTTCAAAGTTACTTTCTCAACACTGCCGGTCACCAAGACTGTAAACTGTTATTCCGCAGTGCATCATGGGAGTACGGAGTTTCATGTTAGTTTAATAGTGTGGTTAGTGTTATTGATTTATTGTGTTGAATAGTTCAGTTAGGTTAGTCAAGTTTAGTTAAGAGTTGCCACCATAAGTGAAAAGTGCATTGTGTTTGATGCTTTCCACCACTTCCTGTGTTGTTGGGGTTGAACAAAAAACAGCACCTCCTTGCAGCAGAGTGCAGAAAAGCTCAGTGTCTCGTTCTTCTACACCGCTTGTCACAGTATTTGTTAATTCCTTCCCTTCCATACACTTTTGTTGAAGCAACATATTATAATCTCAAAATCAAGTTGGCATAATTAATTAAATACAAGAAAAGATGCTGCTTATATTAAATTCTCTTAAGTAGTGACTAGCTGGGGTACCCAGCGCTGTCCGGGTTAACCTGTTTTAGACATGCCAATCATTTTAATCAAAACAATTGCCCAACATTTGTTTTTGTAATACTGATGTCTTATAAATATAATAGTTAATGGGCTAAAGTTTGTCCAACAGAACTACGGTATAAGAGGTGGACTCCCCAAACTAAGTGGAAATACTTGGTTAAAAGACAAACACATTTGAAGTCCTTCATGCAGATTTTGTTTTGCAGTCAAATTTATACCAAAATTACACACAAAAGGTAGGTAACAGTAAATGTAAATATCAATTAATCAAAACTGAGGTAGTGGTGTATTTCACTGTTTTTACATTTCAATTTTACAAACATAAAATGAATGTATTCAGACAGGAAGGCAAACTGGGTTGTATAGAACAGTCAGGTGCTTAACAGTTGAGAACATAAAGTAGGTGAAGGAAGGGATTAAATAAACAGAGATGGCCAACACATATACAGAGCTGGAAATTTAAATCTGCCTGGTCATACCTACAGCCTCAGCCTAAGCATGTTGTTGTTTTGCTGAATGTGCTATGGCTGTGCTGTGCTGAGTGTGCTGTAGAAAAGGGATTAAATAAACAGAGATGGCCAACACATATACAGGGCTGGAAATTTGAATCTGCCTGGTCATACCCACAGCTGGCTATTTTGGGGGTATTTTTCAGTTCAACTTTTAAAAAATGGCACTAGTTTGTTCCCCATGTCATGAGGATTCAGAATATATATAGTTTTTAGGGCTACATATTATAATTTGGGAGTTTATCCCGGATAGACAGAAAGACAGACAGAAGTGGCAGCATGAAAAGCACATGGTACAACACTGTATGGTCTATACATAAATGGCTATTTTGGAGGTAATTTTCAGTTCAACCTTTAAAAAAATGGTACGAGTTTGTTCCCCATGTCATGAGGATTCAGAATATATATAGTTTTTAGGGCTACATATTATAGTTTGGGAGTTTATCCCGGACAGACGGACAGACAGACAGACGTAGCCCTTTATGTATATAGATTAATAATGTTTATTATGTTATTTGTTATATATGTTTATGTATGTTTAACTTAAAATACTTATTTTATGCACCAATGAGAAATCATTTATGTCAACTAATGATTTTGAGTAACAACTACTACTGTGATGTGTTAATACAACTTAACCTGATTAGTTTTAGCTTATGGAAAAACTAAAGCAGTTTAAGGCAACGGGTTTCCACACAATTTTCTAGTAAACTCAACTAATTCGGGTTAAGAGTGTATCGCTGGTCTATCGCTAACACCACACAGCAAGCTAGGCTATACTGGGCAAACTGTTTAACCTAACTGGTGCTCGCTAATGATTTCCAACATTATTTATCTTTGCATAATAGTGTAAAGTTGATGTCTAAGACCAACTTTTTAAAAGCTATATAGCACAATATTTGCACACATGTAAATTAGAGGGAGCATGGTTGAATATGGGGTTGCAAGAACAGTGTGAGACGATCTGCTGTGTCAACCCCTAATGGAAGCGGCCAAAAGAAAGCGCAGGACACGGCACAATATTTACCTCCTCTAGTTGAAAAAGGGAGATCACAGTACACTTTACTTTAATTGCTTTCCATTGGTAACTTTCTCTCCTGCATTCAAAGATGTGCACGACACTCAGCACACAGTAACAAGGAAAAAAAAATATATAATTTGTACTACAAGTAAGTTGTCCATAAGGACAAGGGACACACCTGCAACTTCATTTTTGGCTGTCAGCCCATCTTATTTCACCAAAGTTAACATCCCAAATGAATAAACATTCGAGAGCTTTTCTCACCTTCTAGCAGATGATGTGAGCATTTCAGGGCATTTGATATATTTCCTATCTGAAATGCAAAATTTAGTAAAAAAAAAAAAAAAGCCATTTATAAATGTCAGAAATGCTTAATTTTTTGGGGGGGGGGGGGGGGGGGCATGCAGAGCTTTGACCTCCCAGTGTTACTAGAAGGATTTACAGAACGATGTGATTTCTCCTGACA
Organism: Thalassophryne amazonica; assembly: GCF_902500255.1. Taxonomy (NCBI): domain Eukaryota; kingdom Metazoa; phylum Chordata; class Actinopteri; order Batrachoidiformes; family Batrachoididae; genus Thalassophryne; species Thalassophryne amazonica. The sequence continues at coordinate 71,596,560 of NC_047115.1, forward strand.
AACACAACTTACAGTTGTGAAAAAGAACAACCAAAAGTTTTTGGTTATTGGTTTATGGATCTGCCGAGTGCTCTAAAAAAAAAAAATTAAAAAAAAAAATCACTAACTCGGTGAAAAAAGTTTGTTTTTTTTATTATTTATTTTTCTGAGGACGGCTGTAGAAATAAATCTAATACTGCCGGGACCTGCAGCAGCCCCCGTGCACGCAGTGACAGTGGGCTTCACCTGTGTGGAGAATGTGGAGGTGATCCAGATGTATTATTTTTATTTTCATTGTCTTTGAGGACACCAGTGGAAGTTGAGAGATGTTTTTCTGTGGAAGCATGGATTTCCGCTTTATTTGATCATTTCCAAAAAAAAAAAAAAAAAAAAAAAAAAAAAAAATTAGATTTTGGCATCTATCGTGTGGATTGCTTCACCACAAATTACTGCCTTTGCGGTCTTCATCAGCCAGCGTGGCCTGCATAAATAAAGAATTGTTTTGACCTCTAATGTGTCCAAAAGCCGCACTGACATGTTGAGGTTTCTATCAGTCCTTGACATACAACCCCTTGCAAAAATTATGGAATCACCGGCCTCGGAGGATGTTCATTCAGTTGTTTAATTTTGTAGAAAAAATGCAGATCACAGACATGACACAAAACTAAAGTCATTTCAAATGGCAACTTTCTGGCTTTAAGAAACACTATAAGAAATCAAGAAAAAAAATTGTGGCAGTCAGTAACGGTTACTTTTTTAGACCAAGCAGAGGGAAAAAAATATGGACTCACTCAATTCTGAGGAATAAATTATGGAATCACCCTGTAAATTTTCATCCCCAAAACTAACACCTGCATCAAATCAGATCTGCTCATTCATCTGCATCTAAAAAGGAGTAATCACACCTTGGAGAGCTGTTGCACCAAGTGGACTGACATGAATCATGGCTCCAACACGAGAGATGTCAATTGAAACAAAGGAGAGGATTATCAAACTCATGCAATGTTGCAAAAGATGTTGGTTGTTCATAGTCAGCTGTGTCTAAACTCTGGACCAAATACAAACAACATGGGAAGGTTGTTAAAGGCAAACATACTGGTAGACCAAGGAAGACATCAAAGCGTCAAGACAGAAAACTTAAAGCAATATGTCTCAAAAATCGAAAATGCACCACAAAACAAATGAGGAACGAATGGGAGGAAACTGGAGGAAACTGGAGTCAACGTCTGTGACCGAACTGTAAGAAACCGCCTAAAGGAAATGGGATTTACATACAGAAAAGCTAAATGAAAGCCATCATTAACACCTAAACAGAAAAAAACAAGGTTACAATGGGCTAAGGAAAAGCAACCGTGGACTGTGGATGACTGGATGAAAGTCATATTCAGTGATGAATCTCGAATCTGCATTGGGCAAGGTGATGATGCTGGAACTTTTGTTTGGTGCCGTTCCAATGAGATTTATAAAGATGACTGCCTGAAGAGAACATGTAAATTTCCACAGTCATTGATGATATGGGGCTGCATGTCAGGTAAAGGCACTGGGGAGATGGCGGTCAGTACATCATCAATAAATTCACAAGTTTACATTGATATTTTGGACACTTTTCTTATCCCATCAATTGAAAGGATGTTTGGGGATGATGAAATCATTTTTCAAGATGATAATGCATCTTGCCATAGAGCAAAAACTGTGAAAACATTCCTTGCAAAAAGACACATAGGGTCAATGTCATGGCCTGCAAATAGTCCGGATCTTAATCCAATTGAAAATCTTTGGTGGAAGTTGAAGAAAATGGTCCATGACAAGGCTCCAACCTGCAAAGCTGATCTGGCAACAGCAATCAGAGAAAGTTGGAGCCAGACTGATGAAGAGTACTGTTTGTCACTCATTAAGTCCATGCCTCAGAGACTGCAAGCTGTTATAAAAGCCAGAGGTGGTGCAACAAAATACTAGTGATGTGTTGGAGCGTTCTTTTGTTTTTCATGATTCCATAATTTTTTCCTCAGAACTGAGTGAGTCCATATTTTTTTCCCTCTGCTTGGTCTAAAAAAAGTAACCGTTACTGACTGCCACAATTTTTTTTCCTGATTTCTTATAGTGTTTCTTAAAGCCAGAAAGTTGCCATTTGAAATGACTTTAGTTTTGTGTCATGTCTGTGATCTGCTTTTTTTCTACAAAAGGAAACAAATGAATGAACATCCTCCGAGGCCAGTGATTCCATAATTTTTGCCAGGGGTTGTATTTCCATAGTGTGAACTGCAGATTAATGGCAAAGATTACATAATTGTGATCTTGTGTCACGGTGACTTGGTTTTAAGTTTGGCAAAAATTCACAGTGTTTGAAAGAAATGCAGCAGCTCTGCAGCAAATTTGTTTGTTCATGAGATTGTTTAAAATAAAACTTCAATTCAGTTTAATTAAATTTTTGAATTGAATTGAGTTTACAATGAAAGTATAAAACTTTGTACTTGGCCCATAATTTTTCATTAAAAAGTCAAATCCTGAAAACAACAATTGTTATTATTTAAATTTAGAATATTATTAATTAATTTATTTATTTTACCTATCAACCCTTCAAACCGTGTTTTTTTTGTTTGTTTTTTGACCAACCCTGACCCTCAAATCCCACAAAATCTACAAACCAATAATTCCAGTAACTATGGCCTCAAAAAATCAAAAGTTTCTGCTTTCTTCCTAGACATATATCAATAGACCATTGTTACATTGTTTGGTGCATACGTACTGAGAACTCTGCAAGTCACCTATATGTAGAACATCATGGGGAGCTCCACACAGAAAGGGCTGGGTGGGAAGCAATCCCAGGATCTTCTTGCTATGAGGCAATGGTGCTAACTACTAACCTACCCTGCCGCCTATGACACTTTCAGTATATCTAAGAATTAATTTTGCAAGAAACTCCATTATTTCACAGAAATCTCATGCATTATTTGTGTTGTGTGGGCCGCCAGAAGAGGAGGTACTGCTGGCCCACCACCAGAGGGCGTCCTGCCTGCAGTGCGGGCTTCAGGCACTAGAGGGCGCTGCCGCCTCACAGGAACAGCCGAGGTGACAGCTGTCACTCATCAACTGTGACAGCTGTCACCGATCATCTGCACTTCATCCCGGATAAAAGCAGGATGACACCTCCACCACGTCGCCGAGATATCGTTCTTCTAAGGAGGTAATATTCTCAGCCATAAACTAAACTGTGTCTTAGTCTGAACTCTTTTTGCAGCCGCTTTCCTGTGGTGTTCCTTATCTGTGAGATTGGCGTTTGGTGTGATCAGCGACGGCTTCGCTTCACACCCCAACCAGATAAGTGGTTAAACAGAAGCTGCACGAGTGTGTGATTTGAGGTGGAGGTGGAATTCCCACCATTGTTGTTACTGGGTGTACACACACCCACACTTGACTGTCTTTGCTCTTCGCCAGCAGTACCAGATCCAACACGCGGAGACGGTGGCCACCTGAGGGACTCGGGACCTGGCGGCTCCAGTATCCTTCGGGTTCGGTGGCGGAGGAAATCGTGTGGTTCCGGTTCTTCTCTAGACGGACGTCTCCTATCGTCGAGCCTGCCCACACGACACCTTTATCCATTGACTTTGTATCATTCTATAATCTGCTGTGTATGGTTGTGGCATTCACAACAGTAAAGTGTTCAAATTTGACTCCTTCTATTGTCCGTTCATTTGCGCCCCCTGTTGTGGGTCCGTGTCACTACACTTTCACAACAGGATATCTCGGCCAGCGTCATGGACTCCGAGGGGCGTCACCCAGCGATTGAACGGCCAATGGGAGAGCAGGGTGCACGGCGTCTGCAGGAGGCGTGATTGGTGAGTTGCAGCACATCCTCACCGCCTTTACGGCTCGGTTGGATCAGATGACCGAGAAAAACATCCTCCTGAACCGCAGGGTGGAGGCTCTCTCCGCACAGGTGGCAGCGAGCGCTCAGGGCGCTGCTGCAGCTCCTCCTCCTGCCGACCCTGTGCAAGATATGAATGTTCCAGTGGTCGTTCAACAACCCCTCCCACCATCCCCTGAAGCATACATAAGCCCCCCAGAGCCGTACGGAGGTTGTGCGCGGACTTTCTGATGCAGTGTTCACTCGTCTTTGCACAACGACCCGTGATGTACGCGTCTGACGCCAGCAAGGTGGCTTATGTTATTAACTTGCTTCGTGGTGAGGCACGCGCTTGGGCTACAGCACTTTGGGAGCAAAACTCACGGCTCCTTACCTCTTATACTGGGTTTGTGAGGGAGTTCAGAACAGTGTTTGATCACCCTAACAGAGGAGAGACCGCTTCAACAGTGCTGCTGTCAATGCGACAGGGGCGCTGGAGCGCAGCCGCTTATGCAGTCGACTTCCGCATCGCGGCTGCGAGGTCCGGCTGGAATGGCGTTGCGCTCCGCGCCGCCTTCATAAATGGACTGTCGTCGGCCCTGAAGGAGCACCTGGTAGCTAAGGAAGAACCGCGGGAATTAGATGGGCTTATCGCTCTCGTTATACGGTTAGACAATTGGTTGGAGGAACGCCGTCGGGAGCGAGACGAAGGATGTGGCCAGGCACGCGCCGTCCCTCTCCCTTCCGGGTTCAAAAAGGTTCCGCCCTCCCCACGCTCCACAGCTGCAGCGCTCCGTGGAGCAACAGCTCCCCCACTGACATTGCTAGGGAAACGCACAGGGCCAAAATGAGAACAGCTGACAGAATAAGGAGGCTGGTCCGCGGGGAGTGTTTTCTCTGCAGCTCAAAAGAGCACACACAGAAAAACTGCCCCAAACGGCCAAAACAACAACACCCGCCCTTAGAGACTGGCTAAGGGGGGGGTCATAACATTCACGTGGGACACACACATATCGCCACACGACTCCCAGTTACAATCCTGAGCGGGGATTTAACCCTTCAAGCCCCAGCACTGGTGGACACGGGGTCCGAAGGGAATCTGCTAGACAGCAGATGGGCAAGGGAGGTAGGGCTCCCTCTGGTGGCGCTTCCTTCGCCATTGCAGGTGCGGGCACTAGATGGCACCCTTCTCCCTTTAATCACGCACAAGACACAACCTGTAACTCTGGTGGTGTCTGGGAATCACCGGGAAGAGATCGAGTTTTTTGTGACTCCTTCTACCTCCTGCGTGATTTTGGGCTTCCCGTGGATGTTGAAACACAATCCCCGGATTGATTGGCCGTCTGGGGTGGTGGTTCAGTGGAGCGAGACCTGCCATCGGGCGTGTTTAGGATCCTCGGTCCCTCCCGGTTCCCAGGCTAAGGAGCAGGTCAAAGTCCCTCCCAATCTGTCGGCGGTGCCGGTTGAGTACCACGATCTTGCTGACGTTTTCAGCAAGGATCGGGCACTCACCCTTCCCCCGCACCGTCCGTACGATTGCGCCATCGAATTGATTCCAGGCGTGGAGTTCCCGTCCAGCAGGCTGTACAACCTCTCACGACCTGAGCGCAAATCGATGGAGACCTACATCCGGGACTCCTTGGCTGCCGGGCTGATCCGAAACTCCACCTCCCCGACGGGAGCAGGTTTCTTTTTTGTGGGCAAGAAAGATGGCGGTCTTCGTCCATGCATTGATTATCGGGGGCTGAACGAGATCACGGTTTGCAACCGATACCCGTTGCCTTTGTTGGATTCGGTGTTCACCCCCCTGCATGGAGCCAAAATATTCACGAAACTGGATCTTAGGAACGCATATCACCTAGTTCGGGTCCGGAAGGGAGACGAGGGGAAGACGGCATTCAACACCCCGTTGGGTCATTTTGAGTACCTGGTCATGCCGTTCGGCCTCACTAACGCCCCCGCGACGTTCCAAGCTTTGGTAAATGACGTCTTGCGGGACTTCCTGCCCCGATTCGTCTTCGTATATCTGGACGATATACTCATTTTTTCTCCGGACCCTGAGACTCATGTACGTCAGGTCCTGCAGCGGTTGTTGGAGAACCGGCTGTTTGTGAAGGGCGAGAAGTGCGAGTTCCACCGCACCTCTTTGTCCTTCCTGGGGTTCATAATCTCCTCCAACTCCGTCGCCCCGGATCCGGCCAAGGTCACGGTGGTGAGAGACTGGCCCCAACCTACAAGCTGTAGGAAGCTGCAACAGTTCCTCGGCTTCGCAAATTTTTACAGGAGGTTCATTAAGGGGTACAGTCAGGTAGTTAGCCCCCTGACAGCCCTGACCTCTCCAAAAGTCCCCTTCACCTGGTCGGATCGGTGCGATGCCGCGTTCAAGGAGTTGAAACAGCGCTTCTCGACTGCACCCGTCTTGGTGCAGCCCGATCCCAGCCGCCAGTTTGTGGTTGAAGTGGACGCCTCTGACTCAGGGATAGGAGCCGTGCTATCCCAGAGCGGAGAGACCGATAAGGTTCTTCACCCGTGTGCCTATTTTTCCCGCAGGTTGACCCCTGCAGAACGGAACTATGACGTGGGCAATCGAGAACTCCTAGCGGTGAAAGAGGCTCTTGAGGAGTGGAGACATCTGTTGGAGGGAGTGTCAGTGCCATTCACGGTTTTTACTGACCACCGGAACCTGGAGTATATCAGGACCGCCAGGCGGCTGAACCCCAGGCAAGCCCGCTGGTCACTGTTCTTTGGTCGTTTTGACTTCCGAATCACCTACCGCCCCGGGACCAAGAACCAGAGGTCGGATGCCTTGTCCCGGGTGCATGAACATGAACTCAAAACCGAGCTGTTGGATCCACCGGAACCCATCGTACCGGAGTCCACTATCGTGGCCACCCTTACCTGGGACGTGGAGAAGACCGTCCGGGAGGCCCTGGCACGAAGCCCGGATCCCGGAACAGGGCCAAAGAACAGACTTTACGTCCCACCAGAGGCCAGGGCTGCCGTCCTGGACTTCTGTCACGGGTCCAAGCTTTCCTGCCACCCAGGGGTGCGTAGGACCGTGGCAGTGGTCCGGCAGCGCTTCTGGTGGGCGTCCCTGGATGCTGACGTCCGGGCTTACATCCAGGCCTGCACCACCTGCGCCAGGGGCAAGGCGGACCACCAAAAGGCACAGGGACTCCTTCAACCACTTCCTGTGCCTCGTCGCCCCTGGTCCCACATCGGTCTGGATTTCGTCACGGGCCTCCCGCCGTCCCGGGGGCACACCACCATCCTCACGATAGTGGACTGGTTCTCCAAGGCGGCCCACTTCGTGGCCCTCCCGAAGCTCCCGTTGGCCCAGGAGACAGCGGATCTCCTGGTCCACCATGTCGTACGTCTGCATGGGATACCAACAGACATCGTCTCAGATCGTGGTCCCCAGTTTTCCTCGCAGGTTTGGAGAAGTTTCTGCCGGGAGCTGGGGGCCACCGTGAGCCTCTCGTCTGGGTATCACCCCCAGACCAACGGACAGGCTGAACGAGCTAACCAAGAGCTGGAACAGGCCCTGCGATGTACCACATCCGCACACCCGATGGCTTGGAGTGAACACCTGGCCTGGATCAAGTATGCGCATAACAGCCAGGTGTCTTCTGCCACCGGCCTCTCCCCGTTCGAGGTGTGTCTGGGGTATCAGCCCCCTTTGTTTCCTGAGGTGGAGGGAGAGGTCAGTGTGCCCTCGGTCCAGGCCCACCTGCAGAGATGCCGTCGGGTGTGGCGCACCGCCCGTTCGGCCTTGTTGAGGGCTCGGACGAGGGCAAAGACCCATGCAGACCGTCGACAATCCCCGGCCCCCGCATATCGGCCCGGGCAGGAGGTGTGGCTGTCAGATCAGTAAATCACCAAATGGTACATGGGTCCTTAGAGCCCAAGTTGTTCCTGGTGTGCATTTGGTCCCTTTGTGTAGCAGCACGATTACATCAGTTTGAATATGAGGCATTGCAGAGTTTTGGCCTTGAAAGCACTATATGAATGCAGTCCATTTACCATCAAGGTTTAGTCCTTAATTAGTATTACAGTAACATTTTTTTTTGTAATTTTCCTTCATTCACCATCACAGTGGTATTAACATGAAACAACAAAATATGCTTGTTGTGCAGAATTTTAGCTTTAATGCAGCAAGTTTTTCTCCAAACAAAACTGTAAATCCTGAAATCCTGAAAATTCACAGGCTCCCCAGCAAGTTGCTGGATTTCATAACTGACCCATACACAGGTATGTTGAAGGCTATGCAGTGCAGAGGCAGAATCTCTTACTTCTTCCCATTGAATGCTGGTCTTTGTCAAGGATGTGTTCTGGGATTTACACTGTTTGATACCTACATGGACTGGGTGTTGGGTATAATTTTGGAAAACAGTGGCTTAGGTGCCTTTGTTTGTGAGGAAAGGTTTACTAAGCTTGACTTTGCAGATGATGTTGTGATCTTGTCAGCAACTGTGGGTGGCCTGATTGCAACACTTTGACACTGAGTGAAATGTAGAAGTATCTGTTTGCAATTTTCCTGGATCAGGACAAAGACCCAGGCTTTCAATGACTTCCTGGACTTGGCCATCTAAAGTTTATCTGTCTGCAGTGAAAGTGTTGAACTTGTAGAAATATTCACTTATTGCTATGCTGATGTTCTTGTCTCTGGATCCTTGGCCTTTGATGTCCAGTGACACCTGGGAAGAGATGATTGTGAGGGAACATCAGTGGTGAAATTATGGGCATGTGGAGCGTTTCTCTACGCATGATGCATATACATCAGTGCTCAGTGTTTTATGAGCCCAATGACTGAAGAAGGCCAACAGGATGTCAACCTAACACCTGGCTGCAGCAGATAGGTTGGTTACATTCAATGGGCGGGGATGAACCAGTTTCCACTTTCTTGGTGATTGCCATCTAGAATGCACAACGGTTCTGTAGTGTGGTGATGCACAGGACTTGCATATGATCTCAGATCTGCCCTCATCCTTCTTTCAACAGGTCAGGGGATAGATACATGAACATTGCTCAGTCACTGGATATATCTTGGACTTCATTTACATCAATCATTAAGAAAGACAAACAGCATGGTACTCTACATATGGTAAATCCAGCCCAGTCTCATTTTTTTTTAGTGCTCCCATCACAAAATGAGTCAAATTTTCATGACGGGGTTTAACTCACTATTACTAACCCTACTCCTGCCCCTACCCCTAACCATAACCACCCCAACCCTCCGCTTCACTTTTAATTTCGTGCAGCCATCACAGAGTGAATTAGAATGAATTCATGCTGCTGTGACCAAAATGAGGCACCTTTCATCACATTGTCACAAACCAATAGATTAATGTATATTTCGTGCTGAATCATGACTTGCCGTGAGACCAGGTTGGGTAAATCTGGCTGGAGTAGACCACACTGAGGCACCTGTGCACTGGCTCATGCCCAGAGGAATGTACCACATAACCAAAATGTTGTAGCTCAGTGGTGTCCAAAGTATTCCAGAAAGGGCAGAGAGGGTGCAGGTTTTCATTGCAACCACTGACTGATGAACTCATCCCATCTTCTCAAAGTGATGTCAATCAGTGAAATCACCTGTTGGAGTCAAGAGTCAGACACAAAGTCCTTCCAGTGGTACAAAAAGACCTTCCAAAGCGACCTAGTTCCACGGACATTTTGTCAATACCTAGGTCACTGCGAACATTCAAGTCTCTCAACTACAAAGGAAGCACCAGAACCCAAAACACTTGGATCTTCAATCTCCTGCAAAAGTATCATCACCAAACACCTCGTCTTCTCTCAAGCTCTAAGGCCAAAAACCCAGAAGCATGAACATCACTGCAGAGATAACTGAATTGCTCTACAATTTTGGCATAGGAAGTCATAAGCCTGTCTCTTAGTATTGATCCAGGACAAGCTCAATCCGAGATTGGGACACTTCAAATCCTCATTCAGTTTCTCAAGTGCCCCAGTCAGCATGCACTGATATCACAGTCTGTAAACCTTTCCTCACCAACTGAAGCAGCTCTTACACCTGGCCCGTTCAGCACAAAGTCTGTCAGAGTAGGGTCTTAGCACAAGATTTGAACACCTCAGCAGGCTACAAAGTAAAGATCAGGACAAGACAGCAACAGCTGGCTAAACTCATGCCTGTTTTCTAACATGTTCACAATTTTGGGAGCTCACCTGGACTCCCAGAAGCCTTGTGCTTGGCTTGAGGCCTGGTACAGGTTCAGCGCACCTTGGTGCCCATTTTTATAGCAATAATGGAAAGGGTTTTCCCAATATACCAAGTGTTGAAAACACAGTGTACATCAAGTTTATCCAGAGTTGCATCAAGTTGCGGCTTGTCTGAACCAACCACAGGTGTGGTTGAGGTGCCTGGAAGTCCATCAAGCTCCAGAAATACACAAATAAGTTTGTGGAGTTTTGCTGAGTGGTACTGCTGCTTGGGACGACTCTGCACCAAAAGCAGTGAGGCCAGAACTGCACGGGGGGAAAATCATCCAAGCTGTGCCAAGTCAATCAGCCAAGTACAAGAGCAGCTGATTGTATGTGAGACATTGTTCTCCCCACCCCTACCCGGCACCCAGTAAATTCATAAAAAGTGTGCCAATATATGTCTCATGTACAGTTTAGATCTGTGTTTTGTTTTGCTTTTTTTTAATTTCATTATGCAACAATATTTATATTTACTGTTGTTGTTGTTGTAGTAACTTTGGACAATTAAATAAATATTCTGATTGTATAAAACTGGTTCATTTGCATTTAGGGGTCTCCAATTGGTTCAAAATGCTGCTGCCAGACTTTTGACAGGAAGCAGAAAATTCCACCACATTCCACCCATTGTGGCATCTCTTCAATGGCTTTCTGTCCCTGTGAGATCAGATTTTAAGGTTCTGCTATTAACCTATAAAATTATTCACAGACTGGCACCTCCCTACTGAGCTGACCTAATTAAACCCTACGTACCGGCTTTGTTTGTTTGTTTGTTAATGTTTTTCTTTTCTTATACTGTTCATAAAAAGGTGGTGGTGGGGCAGTCAGAATGGACTGCATGAGTTTTTCCTTTCTGGTCAGCATCCATAGCATTGAATTTATTGATTGAGTGGATTTAAAGAGCTTTGTAACATTTGAGACAGCACCCAGTGTGCTGAACCCCAGCCAAGAGTAGGTTTTTGGCTCAGTGATGAGCCATCTCACTGCTGAGCTGCAAAAAAAAAAAACATATGGTTCAATAACACTTCCCAACTGACGAGGAGGCATGTGCAGGGTGTCTGTCTGCTCATGTATTATACTTTAGTATCAGGACAAAAGCAGGCGCTGCTCCAGCAGCTCTGCTGTCAGTGTCTGTAACCAGAGTCTGTGGGGTGTTTGTGGTCTCAGGGTGACAGTGGATCCTGGGCTGAAGGCTGTGTTAAAGTGTGGGGTCTGTGGACCTGGAACGTGTGGAGTGATGCATTGCAGCAGCCTCAGGGCCGGACACCAGCCACTCTCTCCGCTCTCCAATCAATGTCTCTGTGTTCAGTACTCTGGAGCTCACTGGGCTGCAGCCAGGCTCCCATAACAGCCTTATACTCGCACCTCTCCTTTATTTTTAATTATTCTAATTTGTTTAAGTCACACTGAATTACATTTACAAGAAAACTGTCCCAAAAAAAAAAAAAAAAAAAAAAAAAAAAAAAAGGAGACACACGAGCAACATTGTGCAATAGTAGAACTTAATGTTTTTACAAATGAAAAACTACAAAACAGGGCAGCACAGTGGTTTAGTGGGTAGCACTGTTGGATTACAGCAAGAAGGTCCTGGGGTCACTTCCCATCTGCTCCTTTCTGTGTGAAGTTTCCATATGAAGAGTTCAGATGCAAAACCCAGTAAGTATTTTTTTTTTTTAAATGGAGAAAAATGCATTTGAAAATGAAGATTTAAAGGAAACCATATTTGGAAATGCACAAACTTTCATCAATAAAATGAAAAGTTTGTTCAAATTCTTTCATATTTTGCACACTGACGGTCCCCTTGACAGCCAAGTACAGCCTCAACTAAAGATTTATGGTTTTGGAGATACTGGATTTTGCATATGAACTCTTCATATTCTCCCTGTGATTGCGTGGGTTCTGTCCGGGTGCTCCCGCTTCCTCCCACTTCCACAGACATGCAGGTTAGATGAATCGGAACCTTTAACTTGACCGTAGGTGTGTCTGTCTGTCTATATGTGGCCCCGCGATAGACTGGCTGCCTCTCGCCCCATGACTGTTGGGATAGGCTCCTGCTCTCCTGTGACCCTTAACTGGAATAAGTGGGTATAGAATTGATGATGAATTGAATGAACTACAAAACACATACCTTTGCCAAGGTCAATAGTTCCCTCTCCCACCACACGTGGATCTGGGCTCTGTCAGGTGTGGCACAAACAGAGCAGGACACAAATGCAAACTCTCAGTGCTGGTACTGTTAGAATTAAGTTTAATCGTAAAACAGGCAGGGATTCGGTACACAGGTGGTCGAGCAGCAAAGGCAGTGGCGGCACCAGGAAATCTTTGTTGGGGGGGCTGAAGTAAAAGTTCGAGGGGTTCCACAAAATGTTGTTGAAATGAACAATATATAGTAAATTGCTTTATAAATACCAAGGTATATATGTTTTAGTCACCCGTGCTCCTCTAAAATGTGGTATCAATGCGCACACACACATCACTTAGAATTTACCAGTAATAAAATTATAAAGATAAGTGAAGTTTTAAAAGAGTGGCCGTAATAAATATTTAGGAAACCTAAATATTTGGAGTATAGAGTTAAATTTGTCTCATTAATATTTGCAAATGCACAGAGGGTGATTTACAAATATCCTTTGATTTGTACACGTGCTTTGTGATCCACAAACACAAATTTTTGATTTGTAACTTGTGTGTGGGTTTTTACAAATAAATGTTTATTTGCAAAACTGAAAATTCTGTTTGTGAAGGGTGATTCACCGAACACATACATTCATCATTTTGCTCAGTTACGCAATATTGAGACATTCTCAGCGCAAAACTGCAGTTGAGATCCACAAATATGTCAGTTGCTATTCACATTATTGGCAGAATTATTGGGGGGCTGAGGGGGGGCTTGGCTCATTATTGAGGGGGCTAAAGCCCCCCCCTTGGTGCCGCCACTGAGCGAAGGCAAAGGTACAGATAGATGTGTGGCTGAGGCTTGTTCCAAAAACAGGGTGAGGTAAAAAAAACAACACAGCGTGGTGGTACTTAGAAGCAAAGACAAGTACGAAGTAAGGGCAAAACAAGGTCAAATACTGGCAGGCTGATACAAAGGCTAAACAAGACGAGAAATGGCTGAAAAGTGAAATACATTCAACAATCAGGCAGTGAGCTGTGAGACTGTGAGGGCTTAAATAACTGGTGATGTAATTAGTGGAACAAGAAGCAGGTGTCAGTGAAAGTTCTGGAAGGGGGCGTGACTAGTGAACAAAAATTATGCATGGGCAAGATAATGGGGAAGGGAGTGCACAATGTGGAGTGATGTCAGATAGAAAGATGCGTGAGCAGATGCAAGAGCGGGAGTGAATGAAAATTCAAAACACAGATTCAAAGTGTGGGAAACAAAGACACGAGGGGGGTACGGGAAGTGGAGTGAACACAAACAAATGAGGACAAAGGGAGAACAGAGCAAAAACAGAATATGATACTAGAGGACCAGAACACAGCAAGAATCATGGGAACTAAAAGCAAACCAAGATATAATAAGTACAAAAGAAAAACTACATGAGAACTGATCAGAAAATCAATACTGAAGCAAACCTAAACAGGAACTGACTAATTAACAGAAAGCAAAACCCGATATAAATACACACAGTAATACTGTGAGAAATCTTGGAGTCATTTTTGATCAGGATATGTCATTCAATGCGCATATTAAACAAATATGTAGGACTGCTTTTTTGCATTTGCGCAATATCTCTAAAATTAGAAAGGTCTTGTCTCAGAGTGATGCTGAAAAACTAATTCATGCATTTATTTCCTCTAGGCTGGACTATTGTAATTCATTATTATCAGGTTGTCCTAAAAGTTCCCTGAAAAGCCTTCAGTTAATTCAAAATGCTGCAGCTAGAGTACTGATGTTGACTAGAAGGAGAGAGCATATTTCACCCATATTGGCCTCTCTTCATTGGCTTCCTGTTAATTCTAGAATAGAATTTAAAATTCTTCTTCTTACTTATAAGGTTTTGAATAATCAGGTCCCATCTTATCTTAGGGACCTCTTAGTACCATATCACCCCAATAGAGCGCTTCGCTCTCAGACTGCAGGCTTACTTGTAGTTCCTAGGGTTTGTAAGAGTAGAATGGGAGGCAGAGCCTTCAGCTTTCAGGCTCCTCTCCTCTGGAACCAGCTCCCAATTCGGATCAGGGAGACAGACACCCTCTCTACTTTTAAGATTAGGCTTAAAACTTTCCTTTTTGCTAAAGCTTATAGTTAGGGGTGGATCAGGTGACCCTGAACCATCCCTTAGTTATGCTGCTATAGACTTAGACTGCTGGGGGGTTCCTATGATGCACCCAGTGTTTCTTTCTCTTTTTGCTCTGTATGCACCACTCTGCATTTAATCATTAGTGATTGATCTCTGCTCCCCTCCACAGCATGTCTTTTTCCTGGTTCTCTCCCTCAGCCCCAACCAGTCCCAGCAGAGGACTGCCCCTCCCCAAGCCTGGTTCTGCTGGAGGTTTCTTCCTGTTAAAAGGGAGTTTTTCCTTCCCACTGTCGCCAAGTGCTTGCTCACAGGGGGTCGTTTTGACCATTGGGGTTTTTCTGTGATTATTGTATGGCTTTTGCGTTGCAATATAAAGCGCCTTGGGGCAACTGTTGTTGTGATTTGGCACTATATAAATAAAATTGATTTGATTTGATAAAAGTACAACGGAAAACAACAGAAATGAGAACAGCAGATAAACAAAACTGGTGACTACAGAATAGTGCAATAAATAAAAAGAACTAATGAGCAATAAGTGACAAACGGAACATAATCAGAAACACTGGAAGATAAATAATAACCAAAACCCGTGACTAAGGCATAATACAATTAATGTGATAAACAGAATAAAACTAAGACTAAAGCAACATAAGGGACCAAGAGTAAAAGCAAACAATAAATAATAAAGCAAAACTATGTGCATGAGCAGCAAATAATATACAGAAGATAAATGAAAGAAAACCGTTCATAAGGGATGCATGACCATGATAACAAGACATGAATAACCACACAGAGGCTCAGAACACAGAAGGGTGATTCTTTAACTATGGGCACTATTGGCCTTGTAAATGTAATTTCCACCACACCATTGCCTTACAATACAAAGCGCCTTGATTTGGTGCTATATACATGTGCTCTGATGTCACTGTTTATCTCCATAGAAACTACCCAAACAATCTTTCATGCAAACTTTTTAAAGGGACATTACAGTGTTGTGGTGGAAATTACGGCAATAGTGTGGGACAACTACATTTTGTTTTAAAAAAAATCACAACAGTTGTATGACATTGAATACCCCAATTATGTTTTGATTATTTTACTGATATTTTATTCAGAGATATTTTAAAAGATTAGAAAAAACATTTCTTTACCATTCATTTTTATCATTGAAGATCAAAAGTCTGGGTGTGGGACAAGCACAAAATGGCAATATTTGCATATAATGATGCTGAAAAAAGGTGAAAAAGTCATCACAGACTACTAGAACAAATTTCTTAACACACTTTCATTGTAAAGATAACTATAAAAGTGTGAAATTTCCCCTTTTTTCTGTTTTTCATACAATGTGATCAAAGGACATAATAAGTGCCCGTAGTCTAAGAATCACCCAGAAATGGATGCAAATCCATACTTATGGCAAACGGCCCTAAAGGGTCGGATCATGATAGGCTTAAATCCTTTGTCCATGTCTTGTTTTATTTGCTCTATTATACTGTATAAGTCAAAACCATGTCTCTGAGTCCTCATTATATTTTTTTTAATTTTTAGTAGTTTTCTAGATTTTTTTGAAAAAGAACAGAGAAAAAAGAAAAGTACAGAACATACAGACCACTTCTAACAAACATTCAGAGCAACTAGGATGAGCGTCGGCATGTTCAGTTCAAGGGAAATGTACAAGCCAATGCAAAACCATCAGATAAAAAAATAACTACACTGATCATACAGTTGGTTCTGAATTCACAATGTTCTCTGATTCAAATAAATGTCCCATTTTTCCAATATTTCTCACATTTGTGAATGTCAAGTCTCATTGAAAAAGTCAATCTCTCCATTATGTGAAACTTCTTGACAACCTCTATCCAGTCCAGCGATGATGGTGGATCCACACTCAACCATCTGCGAGTTATGCATTATTGATATACTTGAGAAACTGTCAAAAATATAAAGAAAGAATGAAAAAAGGATTATTTTGAAAATATGGGTAAGCTCTCTCTCTCTTTGTACACACACACACACACATATATACATATACATATATATATATATATATATATATATATGCATACACACACACACTATCAGGTAGGGTGGGCAGAGACATCTGGACACAAATACAGGACTCAAACTCACAGCTCTAAATTTTTAGATCATTTACTGGTTGGTAAAGCAGAGTGTGTTACACAAAATCCAGTCCAAGAACAGCAAACAAATAAGGCGATAAGCAGTGGTGTCAAAAGTACACACATTTGTTACTTAAGTAGAAGTATAGATACTGCAGTTTAAAAACACTCTGGTAAAAGTTGAAGTATCAACTTGACCTCTTTACTCAAGTAAAAGTGAAAAAGTATGTGCTCCAAAACCTACTTAAAGTATAAAAGTATAAAGTAACCTTTAAAAAAAAAAAAAAAAAAAGGTAGATGCCACTATATGAATTGAAAGCTTAATTTAAAATCTGATTCGTTCTACATGTGGCCCAAGACCCAAAACCCAAAATTACCCCCCAACACCACCTGCACGAAAATGTTTCAATTCTAGAAGCTCTGAAATGCAATCTGGGACTATTCCAGACAATAAACTGGAGTGAGTGCAGCATCCATTTAGTGAAGGAAAAAAACAACAACAACAAAAAAACAACACAACTTTTCCTTATTCAAATTCATTCCAGTAGTATTCTGCTCTTACAAGGATGCAGCAGTTTTCTAGTTTGGCAGAAAGTTCTGGAGGAAATCACTGAAGAAATTAACACATTGAAAATATGGTTTGACCATCATTAAATAAGACAGGGATGAAGTGGAGGTGTAAGAGTCACTAGGTGTTCACAGGAAACACTTATTTATGTATGTATTTATTTATGTATGTTCATTGTTAGTTGCTTTTATATTTTCTGTTGTGTTTCTATTCAGGTTCTTTTTCCCTCTTTCTCTAACATTATATATAATAATCATTAGATTATTGATATATAAACAAAAATAAATTTAAGAAATATTACAATTTGAAAACAAATGCACCCGAACCTGACGAGAGCTGCTTAATGCTAACTTTTAACATTGAAAACGCCATAGACATGCTAACGCGTTAGCGTCGCTCCCGTTTTTAAGTTATAAAATACATCTATCAGCTGTTTCAGAAGACCATAAACAGGTCAGTTTAACGTAGAAAAGGTAAATAATACTCACAGAAGTATGCTCTTTAGGATTTTAGCGGGGGAAAATTAAGCGAAAGAAAGAAAGAATAAACGAAGCAATAGGTCGAAGCATTCAATCTGCGAACCACTGCTTCAATTGGTTCACGGTTCAAAGCAAAGCCGTGCTGCAGAAAAGTTGATTACAGGCGCACATGACGTGAAATATATATATATATATATATATATATATATATATATATATATATATATATATATATATATATATATATATAAACATTAAACTGAAGCCAAGAGTAACGAGGCTGTTTGTTTTAAAAATGTAAGGAATAGAAAGTACAGATACTTGTGTGAAAATGTAATGAGTAGAAGTCAGAAGTAGGCAGAAAAATAAGTAAAGGAGTAAAGTACAGATACCTAAAAAGTGTACTTAAGTACAGTAATGAAGTATTTGTACTTCGTTACTTGACACCTCTGGCGATAAGGCATGGTCATAAAATGGGGCAGGTGGTCAAAAAACACAATGTGGCAAGTAGGACTAGAAAACCACATGAACAGAACTGAAAGCAAAGACATAGAGCACAAGGACCTGGTGGAGAACTAGTGCAACTAGTGAAGCTTATATACACCCTGGTGATGAGCTACAGATTATGAACAGGTGTGTGGAAAGCTCCAGAACAGGGTGTGACCCAGACAGTGTGCACCACCCACCACCAAGCACCAAGAGAGACAGACAAGAGAGATAGGGAAAGACAAAGCCCAAGCAGGAAAAACCCGACAAGAGAAATCACACACAGACAAGCCAAATCAAACTAAACTAAGCAGACTTAAACAGAACAAACACGATACACAAAGTCCAGATCATGACACACACAATCCTGAATATTAATTTTGTGAAATTCTTGTAAAATTACCACTAAGTGTCTTGTACTGTCAATTTTACTGCATGTGCAGATATTGAGTTCTCTTTATATGCAAAGTGGATGTATATAATGTTAGACAAAATAATGTGTTAAGCAGATAATAATGATTTGTAGGCTTACATTTACACCCTCATATGAGTTAATTTTAAGGACAATACATGATGCAGTTTGTTGTACCAAGGGAGAGAGTGGAGATCATTATGTGATATTAGAAGCTGAACGGTCTTCATTACAACACCGTATCTGGTATAAAGTTACTATATGACAGACTATAGGTATCCTGAGACATATACTGAAATCAATAAGGACACGGAAATATGATATAGTCATGGCATCTTCAACCACAATGCTTTCTTGTGGGCTTTTTTCTGAAAATGCTGCTAAGACATTAATCGTGATATGTGTGGAAAATATAAAAGAAGAATATTTGTCTGTTTGAACACTGATTTTATGTAAATACAGATTCTTGTACAGTATATTCAATTTGACTAACTGTTGGTGGTGTTTGTGGAAGACACCATGAATGAGTTAGCTAAATCCCAACATTTAAATAGAAAGCTTGATCATAATACAGACATACTGCAGATATCTTTAGGCCTGTGTGTTGAGTCCATATTGATTTCATTCTCATTTTACGAAGAAGCTTCAATGCATTTCCAGTGCTGGCACAGTAGTTTGGGAAGCAATTATGGGCTTGAGCCTTGTACAAGAAGGCAGCATACACCCACCAGGGCTCAACAACAGCTTTTGTTCAGGAGGCAATTACTGAAAACACTTCACCATATTACACAATGTTACTGCAAAATGGGCAAAGTCCATCACGGTTTTAATCACATAATGCTGCCATGCTATTTATTACAAATCATTATTATTATTATTATTATTATTATTATTATTATCTCTTTTCATTTTCTGTTGCAACCTATGTACTCCCAGGCCCAATCTGTTTTTTGAACCCACTTATTCTGGCATCACATGTCGTCACATCACGTGTCCATCCCTTTCTACCACCAATATGATCTCAATCTTCAGGCATTATATGCATCTGACTTCAATTTAAAAGTCTTTATTGTAACACTGAGAACAAAGTTGTAAACCTCATAGTAGAGAACAACACAGATCTAAAAGATGAACAAATTTTAATCTTAGCTGTTCCAGAGCTCTGGATGAAGGAAAGAATGAGTGCGTAGAGCAAATACCTAATACCCAGTCACACATAGCCAGAATCACACAGAATGCCGTCAGAATTATGAACTGGTGCACATCCGAAAGTGTCGGATTTCAGTTCCAAAATGCTCTGACAGCCGTCTGTGGAAGTCAACACAGCTGGTCAAAACCGGCCGGTGGCCCCAGTTGTGTTGCACATGTTCAGAACCTGCCGTTGAGATGGGACGCTTATCTGATGGCGGTCTGAGCGCCATCTGAGCACATTTTACATATTCTGAAGGCAGCATAAACAGGATCCGAAATTATTTGATCACATATGAGGGAACCTTGATCTGAATCAGGCATGGCAAAGCCTGCCAGCATGACCTGCACATGCCACTTATCTACTTATAATGTGCACGCACACACGTAGCGGCTTATTATGAAAACACACACACACACATATGAGGTCAGTGAGCCTGTGGGAAAAAGGGGACGAGTGAAGGAGTGATTGAATGGGAGTGAGTGACCACAGGGATGGACACATATGGCGTGAGTCCGGTCCATACATTGGTTCTTCTTTGATCTCCTGTACAGGTCCTGTGCAAAGGGAGGAACATAGCACTCTGGTCTGTGTTTGCCATCCAGACATTTGGAGATCAGGTAGTCTGCTGTTGTGAAAGTGTAGTGACATGGACCCACAACAGGGGGCGCAAATGAACGGACAATAGAAGAAGTCAAATATGAACACTTTACTGTTGTGAATGCCACAACTACACACAGCAGATTTTTAGAATGAATACAAAGTCAATCAATCAAGGTGTCGTGTGGGCAGGCTCGACGATAGGAGACGTCCGTCTGGAGAAGAACCGGAACCACACGATTTCCTCCGCCATTGAACCAGGAGAATACTGGAGCCGCCAAGTCCCGAGTACCCCAGGTGGCCACCGTCTCCACGTGTCGGCTCTGGTACTGCTGGCGAAGAGCAAAAAACAGTCAGCAAGTTTGTCTTCTACTAGTCAGGTGGGAAAAACACCTCCACCTTAACACCAGAAAACACAGTTCGTGAAGAGCCTGAAAAGTACTACTTAGCCAGTTTGGAGTGAGGGGTGAAGACGTCACTCCTCCATTAACCACAAACCCAGCTCCCAGCTGGCAGTAGTAGACAGGAACTCCTACAACACTCAGAAAAGAGAGAACTTGTGTGAACGGCACAGTCAAAAACGGCTGAGAATATTACCTCCTTGGTAGGACGATATCTCGGTGACGTGGTGGAGGTGTCGTCCTGCTTTTATCAGGGGTGAGGAGTAGATGATTGGTGACAGCTGTCATAGTCGATGAGTGACAGCTGTCACCCCGGCCGCTCTTGTGGGGCGGCAGCGCCCTCTCGTGCCTGAAGCCTGCACTTCAGGCAGGGCGCCCTCTGGTGGTGGGCCAGCAGTACCTCCTCTTCTGGCGGCCCACACAACAGTCTGCAGCACCTTTTATGGCCATTTGACACCAATCTGTGTCGTCTATATGCTCTGGATGCAAGCTAACAGGTGTGGACGAGGCAGTCTGTCTGCATTCTGTCACTGCTGACCATGCCTCTTTTCCTCCCGACTGTGTCGGATTATGGCAATATTTGCTGTGTTGGGCATGGCTCCGGCATATTCTTGCTATGTGTGACGGGGGCTTAAGGTCAGGAACAAACAGATGGATTAACTGTAAAGAAAGGCGATGGGTCCAAAGGAAATCAGTCTATTATGTGACAATGACTGTGAGGGAGTTGGCAAACTGGTTAACCAGTAAATCAGGCAGAGGGTCATAACACAGTAAACAGTCATACCAAACAGCAAAAGAGGAAGATCGGAGGCTAAACTTGTGGAAGAAATAGTGGCAGCATGTTTCGGCAACTGAAGATGTAACACAAGAAACAAATGCAAGAGAGCAAGCAAGACAATCTGGCACTGGACTGAAGGAAGATTGATGGATAAATTGTATTAAAACAATTACCAAGGCAATCAGAACACACGTGAACCTGGAGCCCCATGAACAGGAAGTAAAACCACTGAAAACACAGAGAGTAAATGTCAAAATATGAGCACAAGGAATAACAAATACAGAGAAAACTTCACTAGAAAGGTGCAAGAAATAACTAATACGAGCGAGAATGCCAGACGATGAAAATGTAACAGTAGAATAGAGTACACAAGAAATGACACTAGAGATACAAAATCCAGAGAGCACATACTAAACACCATAAGCTTGAACCATGTGAGTGCCCACCCCCACACCCGAGATGTTACCCCACATCCCATGAATGTCAAAATGGTCCTGAAAGAAATCACGTAAGACAGACTTGTCCAAAATGTGAGTAGCAGCTCCCATGAACATTCATCAGGGCCATAAATCTCCCAGTCAACTAGAAACTGATGCTCCCTGCCTCAACAGCACACAGGCAGGAGACTCATTACAGTAAAGGACGGTGTACCAGTCACAATCTGGGCCTGAAGGGGGCAGAAACAGGACACAGATGACTGGATTTGACAGGTTTCACAAGTGACATGTGAAAAGTGGACATGGTGTGAGCATGGTTGTCACAAACGTACAGCAGATGGAATGAGGGCTTTGGAAATTGGGAAAGGACCAATAAAATGCATATCTTTGGCTATAGTGGGCTTTCAAACCCTCTGTCATAGAAAGTCTAATGTTCTTGTAACTCCTGGCTGACAGACCAATGGCCCCACTGCAGGACTTGAGGGTAGAGTGTATTGTGCACAAACAATCTGTGAGGTGAGCAATTATTTGGGACCAAGACTTCATCCTCACATGTTGCTCAGTCTCCCAAGACACAGAACCCAACATACAGGTTGAAAGTAAAATCATGGAGATACCACAGGAATTGTCGGAAAGAGCATCAGGTCAGCCATTTTTGGTGGCAGGGTGATATGAAACACTCACTCACTCACTCATCTTCAACCACTTAGTCCAATGAAGGGTCGCGGGGGGCTGGAGCCTATCCCAGCAGTCATAGAGCGCGAGGCGGGGTACACCTAGGACAGGACACCAGTCTGTCACAGGTCCACAAACAGACAAACAAACACATTCACATTCACACCCACTCGCACACCTACGGACAATTTAAAGATTCCAATCCACCTAACCTGCATGTCTTTGGATGTGGGAAGAAACCAGAGCACCTGGAGGAAACCCACGCAAACACGGGGAGAACATGCAAACTCCACACAGAATGGCCACGGGTGGGAATTGAACCCATGACCTTCTCGCAGTGAGGCAACAGTCCTAACCACTAATTCACCATTCTGCCCCGATATGAAACAATGAAATTGAAATGAGAGAAAATGTGATCCCACCTGCCTTGATGGGAGTTCAGACAACATGTAAATCGCAAGTATTCCAGGTTTTTTTGGTCAGTCTAAATGAGAAACACTTGGCTACCTCCTTCTTCCTAAAGGCTCCATTTACATAAAGCCAATTTGACAACAAAGAGCTCCTGATTTATCATGTCATAGCTGTGTTCTTCTGAAAACAGCTGCTTGAAAAAAAAAAAAACACATAGGTGCACCTTTATTTGTCATCAATGGAAAACCCATCTCAATGTTACAAGCATCTGCTTCAACAATAAACTATTTGAATATACGAAGTCTATTAGAAAAGTATCTGACCTTATTATTTTTTTCAAAAACCATATGGATTTGAATCACATGTGATTACATCAGACATGCTTGAACCCTCGTGGGCATGCGAGAGTTTTTTCACGCCTGTTGGTTACGTCATTCGCCTGTGGGCAGTCTTTGAGTGAGGAGTGGCCCACCCTCTCGTCGATTTTTTCATTGTTTAGGAATGGCTCAGAGACTGCTGCTTTGTTTGATCAAATTTTTTTCAAAACTGTAAGGCACAACTGAGTGGACACCATTCGATAAATTCAGCTGGTTTTCGGTAAAAATTTTAATGGCTGATGAGAGATTTTGGTCTGGTAGTGTCGCCGTAAGGACGGCCCACGGCGCCTGACGGCGATCTGCGCTTCGAGGCGGCAGCGTCTCGCCATTTTAAGTTGAAAACTTCCACATTTCAGGCTCTGTTGACCCAGGAAGTCGTCAGAGAACAGAGAACTTTCAGAAGAAGTCGGCATGAGGAGTTTATTCGGACATTCCATTGTTAACAGGCATTTTGTAATGAAAGAACGTGCGAGCAGAGTCGCATGTCGGGCTGGACCCGACCGCGGGGGGTCGCGACAGGAAAAACACCTCCGTTGGAAACCTTAACGGGCAAGTTGGAACATGCCCAAGCTGTTAAACAATTTCTCAGTTACTCACTTGTTGAAAGCCATTAAAAGCCGCCTGAATTTTACAAATGGTTTTCAACACGGATGTGTTTTTCCTGTCGCGGCGCATACAGATTTGCCGAGTCGTCATGGAAACGACTCAGCGAATTTGCGTGCACGTCTTTCATTACAAAATGTCCTTAAACAGTGGAATGTCGGCATAAAGTCCTCATGCCGGCCTCTTGTGAATCTTCTCTGTTCTCTCACGACGTCCTGGGTGAATTAAGCCTTAAATTAGGATGTTTTCAGGTCGAAACAGGCCGACGACGGTGCCTGGAAGCGCTGCACGACGTCCCGCTGCGTGGGAAGTCCTTACACTGACAGAAACACCCCATAATCTCTCATCAGCCGTTAAACTTTTCACCGAAAACCATCTTAATTTCTCGAATAGTGTCCACTCGGATATTCCTCACAGGTCCAGAACAAATTTTGATAAAGCAACGCGCGCCGTCTCGAGCAGCGTGTGAAACAAAGGAATTCAGCCGAGAGGGCGGGACCACATCTCACTCAAGGCCTGCCCACAGGGAAATGGAGTCACCGACACGCATGAAAAAACTCACGCATGCGCACGAGGGTTCAAGCATGATTGGTGTAATCGGGGTCGTTTTGACAGTTGGGGTTTTTCTGTAAGGTCACATTAGTATCATTGTTCCATAGAAATTTAGTACGATGTGCGGTTAGACAATGTAAAGAGACTATTACCCCATATCACCCCAGCTTTGGCCTCCCCTCACTGGCTTCCTGCCCATGCAAGGTCAGATTTTAAGGTTTTGTCATTAACATACAAAAAAAAAAATCCTGCATGGACTAGCACCTCCCTATCTGGCTGATCTAATCAAACCCTATGTACCAGCCCATGTCATCAGGTGGCAGGATTATTTGCTCTATTGAGATATCCCGCCAAAGAGGCACTGCAATCAAAACAACATAGAGAAACCCCATCACGACAAATGAACTTTATACTTCCAAAATGTAAATTTTTATGCCTTTCATAACTGTTATGTGTCGACACGGGTTGAGGAGCGGACCTGCGTCTGACGGAACCCAGCGCCAAAACAACCAGAAAGCGGTTCCAATAACAAAACAATTTATTTTCCCCCTTTTGTTCAATACTCAGTGTACAAACATAAAATGCATCTGTCTGGCGGAGTGAAGGATGGCGCGCTCTCCAGCGCCCAAAAGGATCGAAGCCCGGCGCCTCTGGACCCACGTTCACCGCCAAACACCCCCCAGGTGGACACGACAAACCGACTCTGCGAAGGATAGAAAAGGTGAGGTAAGTCAGCAGCTACAACTAATATCCTTCAAAGGCACACACTATCAGCAACACATTCAGGTCTGAATTTAAGCTTTATGGAAATGAGCAGCTTCTCACAACAGGTGGAGGATCATCAGTCCGCACGCCACGGCCGTGAGAAGCGAGCCGCACAATTCTCATCAATATTCACATATACTGCATAACAAAATACCAAATTACTGTTAACAATTATTCAGACAATCAAATCACCTCTGATGTGTGCTGACAGCATGTGTCCCTCACCCGTCCTCCTTCACAGGCACGATGTGTCAAACCCAGGCGCGGTCCTCAGCATCTCACAAACGAACATCACAAGGTCGAGTTCCCGGCAATTCTGCTTGAATCACACATGGCTTAAATGCAGAACGCCATCTCATTATCTGCTTCAGCTGAAAGTCTTTAAGGTTGCACGTGAGCATCATCCACAGGTGCTGCATATCACGTTGATGAGGGTGAAGGACTCTTCTGCCAGCACCTTCTCCACAGACAATAAGTCAGCTTGCATACCACCTCGAGAGCAAAGAAAAGAAAAGAACACCCAAAAGTCCAGCCAAACCCCCCAACACACAACAATAACATTTATAAGAGACTGCATGCATGAGACCCTGAAAACTTGCTTAAACAAATATTCCGTGTCTACTACCTTCAATCTGCGTGGAATTTAATAAACGCAAATCAAATTTCAGACATTTTATATATATATATATATATATATATATATATATATATATATATATATATATATATATATATATATATATTACTCTGGAACAAACAGCACAAACAGTGTTGTAAAGAAAAATAATCAGGATGTTAAAGTGCAAACTTCACTTTCCCCCAGAACGACATGAACAGGAAGCGATTGCGGCTCAAAGCAATTCCCATTGAATATAACAAAGAAACAACCTGAGGTTCTCACATGTTTACATAAAACAAACACAATAACAATGTCTATAAACCCAGATAATATATTCACGAGAGTTTTAGGCACAATATACAAAGAGTTTTACCTTGTGATATTAGTGTTGTTGTCCGTGTGTTAAATTGCAGCCTGATCAGAGCATCTCAGTGCATCTCTCAATGTTATTGACATCTGGCAGAGCGGCGAATTTGAAATTTTGTGAGATTTTGTGGAATTTGAAACATCAATAGGGCGAATTGTGTGCTCCAATGGTTAAAAAGAAGTCAGAAGGGCACAGAGCTTCCTCTTACCATGCACCCGTTCTGTGTAAGAATATGCCAGTAGAAATCAAGCGGCAACACTTGAGTCCATATTTTGATCCCAGTCTGTTCTTTGGCTAGTCTCTTGAGGCTTGATCCAAAACTGAAGCCCATGAGACCATCACCTCCCCATATCACTGTCTGTCACACACAGTCACTGACTGAAAGTCTGATTTGGTGGAGACACTGAAATGCAGATTCAAGACTCATCTGTTTTCTCTTTCATATGCCTAAGATATTAGTCTTTACTAAAGTATTTTTTCCCTTCCATCTTAATTTTGTTACTGATAATGGAACAGGATTCACTCATCATCATATCTAAATTCTGGGACTCTGGCTGAAACAAAGGTAGACTTAGACTGCTGGGGGGTTCCCATGATGCACTGAGTGTTTCTTTCTCTTTTTGCTCTGTATGCACCACTCTGCATTTAATCATTAGTGATTGATCTCTGCTCCCCTCCACAGCATGTCTTTTTCCTGGTTCTCTCCCTCAGCTCCAACCAGTCCCAGCAGAAGACTGCCCCTCCCTGAGCCTGGTTCTGCTGGAGGTTTCTTCCTGTTAAAAGGGAGTTTTTCCTTCCCACTGTCGCCAAGTGCTTGCTCACAGGGGGTCGTTTTGACCGTTGGGGTTTTTACATAATTATTGTATGGCCTTGCCTTACAATATAAAGCGCCTTGGGGCAACTGTTTGTTGTGATTTGGCGCTATATAAATAAAATTAATTGAATTGAAATTGAATTGAATTAGTATCCTGTCTGTTATTTTACCACTGAGAAATAGTGTTCTGTGAGGTGTGAGTTCCACCTGATTGATTCTGTTCTCTCTTTCATTGTCTGAGGTGCGGTAGATGGTCTCTTTCATGGATAGTTGCTGTGGAAAGGAGCACCCTTCTAACAGTCCTCAGACTGAGCATTTGACTTGACTGAACTTGCACGGGAAAGATCTTCACCACCTGAGACATTTTCTGCACAACAACTGCCGATGGACTATGGCATTGTCAAACTCTTTTTCTGTTTTGTTTTGCATGTTTGAAAATTATTTGTTGTACTTTGTTTATTTGATCTTTGTTATGGTTAGTATGGGTTAAGCAGTTCGTCACCTCTCTGAGTCTGGTCTGCTTGAGGTTTCTTCCTCAAAAAACCCAGAGGTAGTTTTTCCTTACCACGGTTGTATCAGGGGGGTTGGTGAGGTTTGCCCTTATCCTTGCAAATCACCTTATGTTTTGATTTGGCACGATATAAGTAAACCTAATTGAATTGAACTGAACAGAATTGCTTTTGTACTATAATTACAGATCAATTGGCAATAAAAATGGACAAAACTGAGGAAACTTTGAAGTTGCTTACTGCTTTCAGGAAATGGCCACTCCATGACAACACAGAACCTTAGCCAGATCCATCCCAATGTAACTAGGCAACACAGAAAAACCTAAGAAAGAAACAGAGGAATAATATGTCTTACATTTTTCAGCCTTTACAAATTACTGATTCTCAAGTAACATCTGCAGCACCTTCTTAGCATAGCAGATGTGCTCTAAATACGTCATTGACCAGATTTGGGAAGATTGCTGGGGTATATGAGAGACCAAAGGCGTAATCAAATATTCATTCCATTTATCATCTTCATTTATTGTGACAAGGCGGTAAGTATTACATAAATCCATACTGGTGAAAACTGATGCAGACTGAATCAGTTCAAAGGCCAAGGATAATAACTGTAATGGAAAAATGTTTCTAACAGTGATGTCATTCAAACTTCTGGAGTCAATGCAAGGACAAAGTGTTTTGTCCTACTTCCCAATAAAAAGAACTTGGAGCAGGTGATGATGAGGGATGTACAATGCCAGTGGCAAGTCTCGCTTGGTTGTATTTGTTCATGGCTTGGAGCTTGGGACTTGACAAGTATCGCTGACGTTTGGGAAATGATGATCCAGGCAAAGGCTTAATGGCCCAATCATAGGCAAGGTGTGATGGAAAAGCTGTAGATTGGCGCTTGCTGAAATCTTGATTTAGGTACAAATACTCTGAGGGAACCCTGGATAGGTCAGTGGAAGAGTCTCCCAGACATTTTGAAGGGAGATTAAGAAGTTTTGAGCCTGACCCAGAAAAAGTAGGGTGTTGCTCTCCATCCTTTTCATTCTGAGAAACCAGCAGTTCTCTAGAATGTGTAAAGTTTTGACTCACAGAGGGCAATGTTGAGAAACGTGGAATGCAAAAGATGGGGAACCATGTCCTACTATTTCTGGGTCAGGATCAAAACTTATCAATCACCCCTCATAGCAACTGGAAGTCACAGCATTAGTACAGACAGACAGATTTACAACATCTTGATCAATTAATAATCTTTCCAGCTGACTATTCAATAACAGGATCATGAGTCTTTAACCATGCTTAATTGATAACTACTGTAGAAGGTTGGTTTTGGCTGCCATCTTTACATGTATGATGTATATGTGGGAGGCTCTCCATTTAGGGACAGCCCCAGTGCTTTTCAAGGTGCCTGCAGATTTTGCTCCCTTCCTTTACCACAGAAAGTGGTCCCTTATTCTTAAATGAGAACATCATCTGGTACATCATCCGGTTGGTGGATTGGAGTCAGATGAGGCCACACCCTCAGATAATTGTGGTGGTTTTTATTGCTTTGGGATGGTGCATTCTCTCCATTGACATCACCTTTCTAGTTTTTGTGTCCAACATCTTGACATCATTCACTGATATTATTATTATATGGCTGTGATGCTATGTACGCTCTGATTGGCTGATTTACAGTCTGATATTTTCCCATATTAGACCGATTGCATGACATTTAGTCCGGATCGCATATCACATTCGTTACAAACCAGAAACCTAAAAATGCTATTAGAAAAACCAAGTTGGACATAAACCTACTGCATAAATATCTAAACAGCATTGGAAAAACACACACATTGAAAGCTTACCAACTAATGACCGGACCATCTGTTAGCAAGTTCTTCATAGAGGTGAAGTGAACAGGTCTGCCTACGAGCCATCAGCAGCTTTCATATTTGTGCGATACCATAAGTTTGCGTATTTATATATAGTAGCCAAGTAATAAATTATTAACCTTGCTTCCTCGGTCTACGGGATTATCAGATCTCGCTAACACTCGGTCCGTACTTACACCTCAGTCTGATATTTACCTGTAGAGACCTCATGCTCAGTTAATAATCCTTTATTATTATTTGGGCAGGCAACATGGTGGCTTAGTGGTTAGCACTGTTGCCTCACAGCAAGAAAGTCATGGGATCACTTCCCACCTGTGGCCTTTCTGTGTGGAGTTTGCATGTTCTCCCTGTGTTTGCGTGGGTTCCCTCCGGGTGCTCCGGCTTCCTCCTACATCCAAAGACAAGCATGTTAGGTGAATTAGAAACTTTAAATTGTTCGTAGCTGTGTGTGTGGATGTGAATGTGTTTGTCTGTCTGTATGTGGCCCTGTGACAAACTGGCGTCCTGTCCAGGGTGTACCCCACCTCACACGCTACAACTACTGGGATAGGCTTCAGCCCCACGTGACCCAAAATTGGAGCAAGTGGGTATAAAACAGATGGATGGATTATTGGTGCAGCACATTGGCGGATTCCAAAAGAGAAGGTCCATGGTTCAAGACCATGTAGATATCAGGATGGATACCCAGAATAAAACTTGTATCATATCATTATGGTGTTCAATATTGCATCTGCTATGGTGGCACAAAGCAAAAACCGAGCAGCCAAATGAAATTATTTGCTTTTAATAATAAATAACATCTAATTCATTAAATGTGCACCAATCACAGTGTGGTCATGGTACACATATTCATCTATACTAATCATATGAGACAGTATCAACAATATTTAAACATGACAATCTTAAGTTGTCTATAAATACATAAATAGAGATAACATTTAAATGTAAAGTGTTGTGCAATAAATATGAAACATTTTTCATGTAAAAAGGGCTTAAGCTCCATTCGTCACATAATGTCACCTTGTCTTTGTCTGCTGATGAATTGAATTTAGGAACGCTGGCTGATTTTCTGGTATAATGAGAGTAAGAGGTGTCAGCCCCATTAACAACACTCCTTTGTGAGCTGTGCATCTTAACCCCTGTTAAAATACTGTTACTTGGACAGCAGATGGTACCCATACACACACACACACACACACACACACACACACACACACACAGAAAGAGGAGCAGTGGCTATGGCAACAGAATCATAATGGCTGTCCTGTGTGTAGTGGAATCACTCAGCCTAATTTGTTAAGTACCACCCCAGTATATTTAATTTAATTAGTATATTCAGGTCACAAAACAAGTGACATGAAATTAAAAAAAAAATCCCAGCTGTCCAAACCAACGGTGCATCAGATACCCGTTTGTCGAAGTGGTAAACTGTTTCATGGGATGTGCAAACTGACATTATCTATTTTAATCAACACGTATTTGTGAAAGGTCTTTGCAATCTCACAGAGCTGTTTATTTGAACACACAGGTCCCAGTGTAGCTAACATAACTCAACGGGAGGGACAATGTTTTTTGGAACTGTCACAAATGTCACACAAAGGTCTTTTTAAACAATCCCTAATTATTTCAGCAGTTTTTGAAAAACAAGATTTTCTCATATGAGACGATTTCCTCTGGTGAGTGCAGCACTCATGGCCTTGATGAATAACAGTGTCTTAATATATTTAAGGTTGTAAAAATGTGACCTCGTCTTGAAAGGTGTTGTTACCACAACACCTTTCAACTAAACACAAATGAACTCATTGTTGTATAATCAGAATATTTAGTAAAATGACCAGGTTATAGAAGCTTGTTCAATAACGGCTTTCAAATGTTTCTTGAAGCCATATACATTTTCTGGCGCTTTACAATTTTGGCTCTCCTGGACACGGTAATTCATAAACTGGATGAGAAACAAAGACATCTCTCCTTCCAGATGGTGTGATAATTTTTCTCTTTTCTTTAAGCTCAACCAGTTTGAAGTCTCAACAGTGGATTTGTCTCCACCTCACCCAAATTCATTATGGAACTATTTGATTTTCAGGAGCTGCATATTCCAGAGGATGAACTTATAGCGACAGTACATGGCAAGCGGTGAGTGTGCAACATGTGCCATGAAGTGCAAATGTGTTGGCCACAATTCCTAAATAATGAGTGTAACATGTAGCATATTAACCCTTTGGATTACAGCTGAAAGTTTTCCCTGCGTGTACATCTTAATAGACTATCTCCATTGTGACAAGTAGAGAAAAAAAAATACAGTAACATTAAAAAAATGTTACTGTCCAATAACTTGTGGACCTGACTGTACATATGTGTGCCTTGTGTTTTGGCACACATATATACATGTTTTGTGTGTGACATGACATCACACACACAAAACGCTGTATTTCCTGCACTATTTTCCACAATTAGCCAAAAAATTCACTCTGACAATCTGCATGACAAGCCCATATTTAGATATGTACGCAGAATTATATGATAAACAACTTAAACAGTTGGGAAAACAAACTGTCAAAGTCCAAATACAGTGCATCCATAAATTATTTACAGTGCTTCACTTTTTTCTGCAATTTATGTTGCAGCCTTCTTCCAAAATGGATGAAATTAATTTTTTCCTCAAAATTCCAGACAGTACCCCATAATGACAATGTGAAAAATATAATATATATATATATATATATATATATATATATATATATATATACACTCAACAAAAATATAAACGCAACACTTTTGGTTTTGCTCCCATTTTGTATGAGATGAACTCAAAGATCTAAAACTTTTTCCACATACACAATATCACCATTTCCCTCAAATATTGTTCACAAACCAGTCTAAATCTGTGATAGTGAGCACTTCTCCTTTGCTGAGATAATCCATCCCACCTCACAGGTGTGCCATATCAAGATGCTGATTAGACACCATGATTAGTGCACAGGTGTGCCTTAGACTGCCCACAATAAAAGGCCACTCTGAAAGGTGCAGTTTTGTTTTATTGGGGGGGGATACCAGTCAGTATCTGGTGTGACCACCATTTGCCTCATGCAGTGCAACACATCTCCTTCGCATAGAGTTGATCAGGTTGTCAATTGTGGCCTGTGGAATGTTGGTCCACTCCTCTTCAATGGCTGTGCGAAGTTGCTGGATATTGGCAGGAATTGGTACACGCTGTCGTATACGCCGGTCCAGAGCATCCCAAACATGCTCAGTGGGTGACATGTCCGGTGAGTATGCCGGCCATGCAAGAACTGGGACATTTTCAGCTTCCAAGAATTGTGTACAGATCCTTGCAACATGGGGTCGTGCATTATCCTGCTGCAACATGAGGTGATGTTCTTGGATGGCACAACAATGGGCCTCAGGATCTCGTCACGGTATCTCTGTGCATTCAAAATGCCATCAATAAAATGCACCTGTGTTCTTCGTCCATAACAGACGCCTGCCCATACCATAACCCCACCGCCACCATGGGCCACTCGATCCACAACATTGACATCAGAAAACCGCTCACCAACACGACGCCACACACGCTGTCTGCCATCTGCCCTGAGCAGTGTGAACCGGGATTGAATTGTGAAGAGAACACCTCTCCAACGTGCCAAACGCCAGCGAATGTGAGCATTTGCCCACTCAAGTCGGTTACGACGACGAACTGAATTCAGGTCGAGACCCCGATGAGGACGATGAGCAAGCAGATGAGCTTCCCTGAGATGGTTTCTGACAGTTTGTGCAGAAATTCTTTGGTTATGCAAACCGATTGTTTCAGCAGCTGTCCGAGTGGCTGGTCTCAGACGATCTTGGAGGTGAACATGCTGGATATGGAGGTCCTGGGCTGGTGGTCTCACGTGGTCTGCGGTTGTGAGGCTGGTTGGATGTACTGCCAAATTCTCTGAAAGCCTTTGGAGACGGCTTATGGTAGAGAAATGAACATTCAATATACGAGCAACAGCTCTGGTTGACATTCCTGCTGTCAGCATGCCAATTGCACTCTCCCTCAAATCTTGCGACATCTGTGGCATTGTGCTGTGTGATAAAACTGCACCTTTCAGAGTGGCCTTTTATTGTGGGCAGTCTAAGGCACACCTGTGCACTAATCATGGTGTCTAATCAGCATCTTGATATGGCACACCTGTGAGGTGGGATGGATTATCTCAGCAAAGGAGAAGTGCTCACTATCACGGATTTAGACTGGTTTGTGAACAATATTTGAGGGAAATGGTGATATTGTGTATGTGGAAAAAGTTTTAGATCTTTGAGTTCATCTCATACAAAATGGGAGCAAAACCAAAAGTGTTGCATTTATATTTTTGTTGTATATATATATATATATATATATATATATATATATATATATATATATATAACAACAACAAAGAAATCACATGTACATAAGTAGCCTTTGCCATGAAGCTCAAAATTGAGTTTATGTTGTGTGGGCCGCCAGAAGAGGAAGTACTGCTGGCCCACCACCAGAGGGCGCCCTGCCTGAAGTGCGGGCTTCAGGCACGAGAGGGCGCTGCCGCCACGGACACAGCCGGGAGTGACAGCTGTTACTCATTACTTCCTGACAGCTGTCACTCATTCTTCATCACCTCACTCCATAAAACCCAGACGTCATCTCCACCTCATCGCCGAGATATCGTACTTCATTGAAGGTAATATCCTCAGCCGTTTTGTGTTACAATATATCTGTATATTGTGAGTGTTTGCAGGAGTACCGGTTCCTCTATCTGTGGAAGCTGAGTGAGTGCAGGACGGCACTCTTTCCCCTGAGGAATCACTGCGGTACTCATCACATATTGAGTGAGAGGTGGAGGTGGCATTCCCACCGTTGTTGTTACTGGGTGTACACACACCCACACTTGACTGTCTTTGTTCTCGCCAGCAGTACCAGATCCGACAGTCGGAGACGGTGATCATGTTGTGTGGGTCGCCAGAAGAGGAGGTACTGCTGGCCCACCACCAGAGGGCGCCCTGCCTGAAGTGCGGGCTTCAGGCACGAGAGGGCGCTGCCGCCATGGACACAGCCGGGGGTGACAGCTGTCGCTCATTACCTCTTGACAGCTGTCACCCATCTACTCAACATCATCTCACTCCATAAAGACCAGACGTCATCTCCACCTCGTTGCCGAGATATCATACTTCATAGGAGGTAATACTCTCAGCCTTTTGTGAGATTTGTAACTCTGTTATTGTGAGATTTGCAGGAGAACCGGTCGTTTGTGAGGAGGCTGTGCAAGACGGCGCTCCTTTTCAGCTGAGACCGCTGCAACATATTGAATGAGAGGTGGAGGTGGCATTCCCACCGTTGTTGTTACTGGGTGTACACACACCCACACTTGACTGTCTTTGTTCTTCGCCAGCAGTACCAGATCCGACAGTCGGGGACGGTGATCACCTGGGAATTCGGGACTTGGCGGCTCCAGTATTCAGCAGGTTCTGGGGCGGCGGAAATCGTGTGGTTCCGGCTCTTCTCAGGACAGACGTCTTCTATCCTCGAGCCTGCCCACACGTCACCTCTGTGTATTGACTGTTATGATATTCTGTGATTGTCTGTATGTTCGTTGTGCACATTCACAACATTAAATTGTTACTTTTTGGCTCATCTATTGACCGTTCATTTGCGCCCCCTGTTGTGGGTCCGTGTCACTACACTTTCCCAACAGATCACCTGGGAATTTGGGACTTGGCGGCTCCAGTATTCACCAGGTTCGGTGGTGGCAGAAATCGTGTGGTTCCGGCCCTTCTCAGGACAGACGTCTTCTATCCTCGAGCCTGCCCACACGTCACCTTTGTAATTTGACTGTAATCATATTCTGAGATTGTCTGTATATTCGTTGTGCACATTTCACAACATTAAATTGTGACTTTTTGGCTCATCTATTGACCGTTCATTTGCGCCCCCTGTTGTGGGTCCGTGTCACTACACTTTCCCAACAGTTTAGGTGTATCCTGTTTCCACCCCATTATCCTAAATGGTCCAGCTAGGGTGAATTCAGTTGATTGGACATGATTTGGAAAGGCACACACCTGTCTACATATAAGATCCCACAGTAGACAGTGTATGTCAGAGCACAAACCAAGCACTAGAGGTAGTCCTGTGAATGTCCCTCAGTGGACCAGCCAGAACCCATACCTGAATCCGATTTAACAGCTCCGGAAAGACTCAAAAATGGCTGTGCACCGACGCTCCCCACCCAACCTGATGGAGCTTGACAGGTGCTGCAACGAGGAATGGGCAAAACTGCCCAAAGTTAGGTGGACCAAGCTTGTGGCATCATATTCAATAAGACTTGAGGCTGTAATTTCTGCCAAAGGTGCATCAACAAAGTATTGAGCAAAGGGTGTGAATACTTATGTAAATGTGATTTCTAGATTTCTTTCTTTTTTTCCTTTAATACATTTGCCAAAAAAAAAAAATTAAAACTTTTTTTCATGTTGTCATTATGGGGTGTTGTGAGTAGAATTTTGAGGGGAAAAATGAATTTACTCCATTTTGAAATAAGGCTGTAACATAAAATATGGAAAAAGTGAAGCACTGTGAATACTTTCTGGATGCACAAGGTTGCTATTTTGAGTCCCTGTTTAGGACTCCCGGCAATAAATAGGCCCAATACCATAGTATGAGAAACATCCCCATATTATGATGCTTGCTCCACCATGCTTCATTGTCTTCACGTTTTGTTTTGTTCTTTTTTCCAACAATGAGATTTTGCAGGAGATTCTTGCCCATAGTTTGGCTTCACATAGGCGTCTTCTAATTCTTAAGCCTGATTTATGCTTCCACAACTCTGTAACTCCACGCAATGACATTGACGTGTGACCCTTTCAAAGTTCTCTGTCATATTGGTGGGTGTTGTAATGCAATTTACTGCCTAAATAGTAGGGGTGCGGTGTGAAGGACAAGGCAGAGACGTTCTTTCCACCTGTACTACCACTGCTGCTGGTTGGGGTTGTTTTCCACTCTTTTTTGAGACCATTTTGTCCCTCATTGAGCTCCCTTTCTTTATAGATCGTCAACTTCCAAACTAACATTACATGCACTTTCCCTCCATGGACTGTAGGTCATTTGAGTGTCTTTGTAGTTTTTCCACTCTGTGTTGTAAAGTTAGTCATATTTGCAGACTTCTACTGCCAAACCTTCCTCTATTTGATCAATGATCGAAATGCGATCACCATGCGCACTGCAAAAACCTTTAAATATGACAGGAGAGGAAGGAGTGAAATCAGAAAAGTGACCAATCACAGCTTTTGCGGTCTCTGCTGTTTCAATGTGTAGTTTAAATTTGTGGGTTTTTTGAGAGGTGCATGTCAAGCTATGGAGAGGGTCTCAAAGAGGGTTCACACTGACACAGAGGGCTCTGCGTCGCTATGGAGCTGCGGAGATGGAGAAGCATAAATCAGCCTTTAAAGTACTCACAGGTAACTTTAGACCTTCTTTGATCACCCTGGAGCTGATCATTGGCTGAGTCTTTGCCATTCTGGCTATTCTTTGCTCCATTTGAATGGCAGTTTTCCATTTTCTTCCATGTGTTTCTGGTTTTGGTTGCAATTTTAATGTATTTGAGACAGTTTTAGCTGAGCAGCCTATTATTTTCAGCATTTTATATGTTTTCTCCTCTCCAATCAAGCTTTAAATCAAAGTACATTCTTCTTAACAATATCTGGAACAACTCTTTTTACTCAGATTTTCAGAGAGAAATGTACTACAACCAGCATGTACAACATGTGCTGCCTTTGTCTTTAAATAAGGGTCACCTGTTTAACACCTGTTTTTTTTTTTTCACAGAAAGAAAAATGTAGTCACGGCTATTTTTTAAATAGCCTAATATTCCTTTTTTTTCCCTTTACTTTCTGTAAAGTCATAATACATGTTGATTTGGAATAGAATGTGCAGTGGACCCAATGCATTTACATGTATTAAAATAAAAGCTATAATTTCTTTGTCCCTTTGTAGTGTTCTCGATGTCCTGTCCCCTGTGCATATCTGTGGTCAGTCTTTTTTCTGTGTCCTCGTGTTAATTGTCATTATGTTCCATCTATGCCTTGTGTGGTATTCTTTGTGTTCGGCTCCCTGTCTGGTCTGTCATTCCTTGTTAACATCCCGATGGTCTCTCCCCTGTCCGTGTCCCTGGTCTGTCTGTTCATTGTCTTGGTGATCTGTCCTCTGCCTGTGTTTCTGTGCCTGTCATTATGTGTCAGTCCTGTGTTCTTCTGTTTTTCATGTTAGGTTTCCCTGTTTGTACTTAGTTCACCTTTTGAATTCCATGTTAGTTTTCTGCCTTTGTTTTCTTGTTTGGTATTTGATTGTTTTGTTTAGGTTGTGTATTATCTTGTTGTCAATTCCACTAACCCTCAGGCTTTGGTTGAGTTTTGAGTCCCCTTTTGTATGTTAGTTTCTGTGTGTATGTTGATGTGTGTCTTTTGTTCCGACTTCCCCTACACTGTCACACTCTGCACCTGCCACTCATTTGCTCATTTGCTTCTTCTGCGTATTAAGCCTGCCCTGCTTTGTTGTTGCTGTTTTCTTACTTTTTTCTGCCAATGTGTTGGTTTGTGAGTATACTGTTCATCTTTGTCTCCTCCCATTTATGTACCTCTAGTTCTTAGGTTACCTTTGTCGCCACCTGTGCATTGCCACGCCCTGTTTATTAGTTGGGTTAATAACCTTGCTACTTCCGTTTGTGTTGTTGCCATTTGTGAATTATATTTTGCGTTTATTTGCGACTCCTCTTAACCCTTGGAAACTCACTTTTGTATTTGGACATTTCTCACCTGTGACATTAAATCACCTCATTTTTTACTTACCTCCTGTTTAGATTCCTGCCTGCATATTTGGATTCATTTTGACACTGCACAACCTAACAGTGCTATTATTTTGAACACAACTGTATGTGCAACTCTAACCAGCACATCCCCAACACTCAGTAATGTAATTTGTAAAATGTTTACAGTAACTTGGAATATTTGTTTGTTTTTATTTGGAAAATAACAGCATCCACAGACTGAGAAGGAGCAGGTGATGCTTTATATTTTCAGGAAGAACTTCTTTCTGTAGAGCAGATAGGCGATGAGCACCCACAATGCTGTTCCCCACAGGCTTTGGAAGAGCCACTCCCAGTGACTCTCCTGGAAGCGCATCTCCCAGCTGAACGGGAAGTAGAATCCCAGGAGAGAGTGGCCAACATACACCAGGATGGAGTTCATCCCTGATGAGAGGAGGCACACATCACACAGGACAGTCAGTGTTCCGTTTACTACAAGGGTGTGCACGTGTGTGTCTCTTGAGCCTTGCAGCTTTTAATTCCAGCACCCCCCACCACCACCAAAAAAATAGACAACACTATCAAGTA
Source organism: Thalassophryne amazonica (assembly GCF_902500255.1). Classification (NCBI taxonomy): domain Eukaryota; kingdom Metazoa; phylum Chordata; class Actinopteri; order Batrachoidiformes; family Batrachoididae; genus Thalassophryne; species Thalassophryne amazonica. Next base: position 71,635,265 of record NC_047115.1, read on the forward strand.
GGGCTGCAACAAACGATTATTTGGATCATCGATGAATCTGAAGGGGTTTCGACACGATTAATCGGATTAGCAGGGAATTTTTTTTTAAATGTGCCAGGGAAACAATTTTTCTCTCCTTCCATCTCTTTATTTAATAACAGAACATTATTTGAAAACTTAAAATACTTGAAAATCAACAAATCGTCAAATGTCCCTTGGCTGTTGAAATATAAAATAATAAGGAATAAAACAGTTTATAATAAAGAACAAAAATAATTTCAAATGACACTGCTTTATCAAAGTTGCCATAAAACAACATTGAAACATATAAATGTTATAAAATATATGGTGAAAAGAGATATTTTTGTTGCTGCAAATGAGCAGTTAGCATAACCAGTTAACCATAAAACCTAAATCAAAAACTGTAGCCCGACTCATTATATGAGCAACATTCTCTGTATAGCTTGTAAACTATGTGGTCATTTCACAATGACACATGTGACTCGTGTCTCTTTCTCTAAAATTGTATTGTAGCATTATTAGTTATTATTACTATTATTATTGTTGCCATTATTATTAATATATAAATAAAAATAATTAAAAACATTATAATTTGTAATACATTTGACTCTTTTACGACAATAAACGCTGAGCCATTAATTATTATACAGAAAACAAATGCACAAACATGCTGAAATGTCAGCAGCTTAAGGCTAACTTTAACACTGAAAACGCCATAGACATGCTAACGCATTAGCATTGGCGTTAGCATAAAATACATCTATCAACTGTTTCAGAAGACCATAACAGGTCAGTTTAAAAAGGTAAATATTCCTCACAGACATATGCTTTTTAGGGTTTTAGTGGGGAAAAATTAGGATAAAGCAAAATAAAACAAATGAAACCAACGAAGCAGCAGCTTGAAGCACTCCTTCATTGGTTCAAGATTCAAAGCAAAGCTTGGTTGATTATATGGAAGAAACAAAACATTTGCAGTAAAACAAAGTTTTTTAGCAACTAATCGATAACTAAATTAGTTGACAACTATTTTAATAATCGATTTTAATCGATTAACTCGATTAGTTGTTTCAGCTCTACTATCAAGCATTAGCCAGTTTCCATGAATATGCAGTACCTGGGTATGTGAATGGCTGCCCTCCCCACCACCTCTTGATATCGATGACAAAGTACATGATTCCTAACAGCATGAATGAAAAGCAGCCCATAGACATCACGTAGGACAGGGACCTGGGGAACAGAAATGGACCATTAGCGACTATTTACAGCGGCAACACATTTGTGCATCAATGCAAGTGTGTAAAACAGTCTCCTGCAGATAAATAACACCCAGAGATCTGAAGCTGCAGGACAGTTTGCAGGTTTGGCATCAGCAGGACAACTTTGGCATGCGCCTCCGTGGAGCCGTGCCAGCTAACCATGTGCCTGTCTAATCCTAAGTGTAAGAATGCTTGATGTAATATCTAATGGACGACGGAGCCACCTTGCAGCAGGCTTTTTTTTAATCACAGCTGAAGTGGGGCTAAAAAAGACTCTTGCCCGGGAGTTAATTACTTCTGGACATCTCGGCAGGGACTCGTGCTCAAGAGCTCAATAACTGTGCATGATGAACTGCCTATAAAAGCCAGGCAAAGTAATGGAGAGGGATGAGCATGGCTGCATCAGGGGCCCCTGTGGAACATCACGAAGAATTTGCTTACACATCACAGATGAAATGGCATTCTTCCTGTTGCAACGTTAAAATGATTCACATCATATTAAGCGGAGAGTGGGAGAGACGCAAACGCGCGGGCTGTGAAGCCACTTGCACGTTTCATTTAACGATTGTATTTCATGCTAAATCATCGCAAACGTTTATCAAGATGGAAGCTCTCTTTTGCCAAAAATGTGGACGGGAGATTGGGAACAGTCAGACAGTACAGATGAGTTTCCCGGAGCCTGATCACATTCCACCACACAAAAGCGCGGTAAAATGTGCGCATGCTTCTGCCAAGAAGGCTGCTGGCGCACAGAGAGTAAACCGTCCTTTTCTTTTCTGACTGTTAGGAAGCATGATCACGTTGGAGGATGTACGCCGCCTCATCTCACACTCCTGACAGCCGCAGTGATTATTTACAGGTGTAGCTGTAGTTAGAGGGAGGGGAGCACGTGTGTTTTAGCAGCCTTGATTTGCACCAGTTGAAAACCCATCCTTTCTTTTGTGAGGAAAGTGGCTGGATTTAGAGGATCCGGAAGCACTTACCACAGGTTCTTATTGACAGGTATAAATCCTTCGTCTCGCGTGCACTTAGAAAGGATGGCTGCAGAGACTCCCTGAGGATGGAAATGAAACAGATTTCAAATCGATGGAGGCCGATAAAACGAGCTGGATTGGGAGGCTAAAATGTGAGGATACAGAATTAACTGAGTCCAACAGATTAGCAGATCAACTGACAGCGAGTTGAACCAGGACCTGTAAATGTGTCCCTCGTCCTTGCTCAGATTCTTACACACTGTTCGACACACAAATATACTACTCTGATGAGCTCTTCAGACAGCAACCAAAAAAATCAAATTCAGATGTGTTGAGTTGTCTGTTGTATTTACTAGAAGGGCACTCAATAGAACAAATGCCTCCACCAAGGCGGAACAGGCACTTTGACCGTGCACTGTATAATGTCATTTTGACTGTTTGACATTTGATTGGTGCGTGACATGGATTATTCATCCAATTTGTGTTGCGTTACATTTAGCATGCATTTTGGTTCCATTTAGCATGCAAATTTGGTTCCATATGTTTTATACCATTGCACACTGCGAACCCCATCCACTAGTGTATGAAAACTGCAGTTTTTGGTGATACGTGTTTGAAAGTGCGTATTTGTGGCACCGTTGGCTTGCTATACTAGTGGTGCCGGTGTTTAGCTAAACATGTGGAGTTTGTTTTGTTGATGGATGACAATTTGAAGAAGCAAATTGATGGTGCTAATTCTAAAACACACAAAAACAAATCCACTACGATGTAAGCCGCTGCAGGCATGAAGAGCTGTTAGGATGAAAAGTTGGACTAATTTCTGATGTGATTTTTTTCGCTTCACTGAGGAAGTACACAGTCTGTTTTTTGTTCTGTTTTTGGAAGTATCGGAAGACTACTGCTTTTCCAATTTGACTGAGAACAATTTTGGACTCCTAAGTTCGTGTTGGACTGTTACCAGCAGTGATGCATCAAAATGTAAGTCCCTTTTCTGTTGTCTATAAATTAACAAAATATCGAAAATAGAAACATCTATTTAAGCCATTATAAAAAACAAATAACGAATGTTTTTACATCTTTTCAATGAAACGAATATTTAATTTGGTGAAAGCTGGAATGTACCATTCAACTCGGTTTTGTCTCGTTGAATAGTAAGTTCCAGCTTTCACCTCATGAAATAGTCGTACCATTGAACTCATAAACATTCATTATTTGTATATCAGTTCGGGCAATATAACAAAAACGTCAAATCATAATACATGTAATTTCATATCCCAATAACAGTATATATCACAGTATAGTAAACCTCCTGTAAATGTAATAAATAATACTCATAACTGACCACATGGAAATGCATATTATTTAGTGATCTGTGCGTGTGTGTGTGTGTGTGTGTGTGTGTGTGTGTGTATTACATATATATGTAATATATGTAAGCTAAAATTTAAATACACTCAACAAAAATATAAACGCAACACTTTTGGTTTTGCTCCCATTTTGTATGAGATGAACTCAAAGATCTAAAACTTTTTCCACGTACACAATATCACCATTTCCCTCAAAAATTGTTCACAAACTAGTCTAAAGCCGTGATAGTGAGCACTTCTCCTTTGCTGAGATAATCCATCCCACCTCACAGGTGTGCCATATCAATATGCTGATTAGACACCATGATTAGTGCACAGGTGTGCCTTAGACTGCCCACAATAAAAGGCCACTCTGAAAGGTGCAGTTTTATCACAGCACAATGCCACAGATGTCGCAAGATTTGAGGGAGCGTGCAATTGGCATGCTGACAGCAGGAATGTCAACCAGAGCTGTTGCTCGTGTATTGAATGTTCATTTCTCTACCATAAGCCGTCTCGAAAGGCGTTTCAGAGAATTTGGCAGTACATCCAACCAGCCTCACAACCGCAGACCACGTGTAACCACACCAGCCCAGGACCTCCACATCCAGCATGTTCACGTCCAAAATCGTCTGAGACCAGCCACTCGGACAGCTGCTGAAACAATCGGTTTGCATAACCAAAGAATTTCTGCACAAACTGTCAGAAACCATCTCAGGGAAGCTCATCTGCATGTTCGTCGTCCTCATCGGGGTCTCAACCTGACTCCAGTTTGTCGGCGTAACCGACTTGAGTGGGCAAATGCTCACATTCGCTGGAGTTTGGCACGTTGGAGAGGTGTTCTCTTCACGGATGAATCCCGGTTCACACTGTCCAGGGCAGATGGCAGACAGCGTGTGTGGCATCGTGTGGGGTGAGCGGTTTTCTGATGTCAATGTTGTGGATCGAGTGGCCCATGGTGGCGGTGGGGTTATGGTATGGGCAGGCGTCTGTTATGGACGAAGAACACAGGTGCATTTTATTGATGGCATTTTGAATGCACAGAGATACCGTGACGAGATCCTGAGGCCCATTGTTGTGCCATACATCCAAGAACATCACCTCATGTTGCAGCAGGATAATGCACGGCCCCATGTTGCAAGGATCTGTACACAATTCTTGGAAGCTGAAAATGTCTCAGTTCTTGCATGGCCGGCATACTCACCGGACATGTCACCCATTGAGCATGTTTGGGATGCTCTGGACCGGCGTATACGACAGCGTGTACCAGTTTCCTGCCAATATCCAGCAACTTCACACAGCCATTGAAGAGGAGTGGACCAACATTCCACAGGCCACAATTGACAACCTGATCAACTCTATGCGAAGGAGATGTGTTGCACTGCATGAGGCAAATGGTGGTCACACCAGATACTGACTGGTATCCCCCCCAATAAAACAAAACTGCACCTTTCAGAGTGGCCTTTTATTGTGGGCAGTCTAAGGCACACCTGTGCACTAATCATGGTGTCTAATCAGCATCTTGATATGGCACACCTGTGAGGTGGGATGGATTATCTCAGCAAAGGAGAAGTGCTCACTATCACAGATTTAGACTGGTTTGTGAACAATATTTGAGGGAAATGGTGATATTGTGTATGTGGAAAAAGTTTTAGATCTTTGAGTTAATCTCATACAAAATGGGAGCAAAACCAAAAGTGTTGTGTTTATATTTTTGTTGAGTGTAGTTAAAAACATAGACTGGATAAAAATGGACCTCCTCCCCCACCTTCAATCTCCCCACCCCCAAGACCTCCTTTCAAGGCCATGCCTCCAAAACATGAACGCACACTGTGCCCGAATGACTGCTGGGAGAATGGAGAGTTGGAGAGTACCTAAGGAGGAAAAAGGACTTATCACTAAATTAAACTGCTAATTTATGAATGTTTGATGGCATTTTGGAACATAGCCGTCTCTGCAAATTTGATTTAATAACACAGGACACAGGTTTCTTTATGTTGAGGACCCCAGCAATTGACAATGCAATTAGTAATGTAGGTCAATACTTTGGACGCAGTTGGGTGTGTGGATTGAAACACTCGTGTCATCACGATTTTTTAACTGTTGTCAGAACGTATCATGGGAAGTTGGTGTATGTTATTAGCATCAAATACAGGGTCCATTCTATGGAATCAATTTTGTGTCAAAATAAACAAATAAGTCTTTTTCAATATGAAAAAAATGTAGGAATTTCAGAGCTGATGCAATCCTGCACGCTCTGCACACACCACAATATAAATGGACAAGTAAATATACACGTCTGTAATGGTTCATCATATGACTTCTGTGGGGCTTCATTATGAAGTCTTTCATACCAATCAATCACAAATATTTTGCTGATCAATATATGTTTCAGATTTGGGTGAGTGACAGTGTGTCATGAAGGGCCAAGACAGTGCATGTTTTTATTTGGTTTTTATCAGGTGTTTAAGTTGAGGACAGAAACTCATCAGTAAATCCACCTGCTAAGGTGATTGGTTGCAAGGAAAACCTGCACTTCATGATCAAAAAAAGTGTTTTTCAGACAATGTTTTCCTTAACATTTGACCTTTGACCAAGTGACTCCAAAATCTAATGATCCATCTAGAGTTCTTGGTGGTGACATATACAAAAAAGGTTTTTCAGGACATGTTTGCTTTGACCTTTGATTAAACCACTCCAAAACTTAATTATATGCTGTAGATCATCCATCTAGGCTTCTTGGTTGTCATTTCCTGGACTCCAGAAGAAAAAAAAAAAAAATCTAAATCTAATCACCTCTAGCTATTGATCCAGTATTCCAACTACATTTGATCCATCTAGGCTTTTTTTTAGATGACTTCTTCCTTGACCTTTCACCAAATTACTCAAAATCTAATCACCTCTAGATATCTATCGAATATCCATACCAAGTTTGGTGTATCTGTGCTTCTTGGATGTCAAGCTATAGAAAAAAATGGCATTTTCTGACCTTGTTATCTTTGACCTTGACCTTTAACCAATCTATTCCAAAATCTAATAACCTCTGGATATCTATCCAAGTAATATTCCCACCAAGTATGAAGGAAATTCTGTCCAGCCTTTTTTATGTTGTCTACACACACACACACACACACACACACACACACACACACACACACACACACACACACACACACACACACACACACACACAGAAATTATTTGTCTTTTCTGCCATCATTAAAGCTGCTGGCATTTTACATTTTTTTATGTGTCCTTTTGTTTACAGTTGCACCTGCTTCTTTCTCACTAATCAGACATCTGGGCTTACCCAAAATTAGCAGGTGCCCGCGCTTACCCGTGGTTACGAGTTGAGCAAAATTATCTTTCATGATATTCGAGTATACATGATCTGGATACACATTTTATACTCAAGAGAGAGAGAGAGGGGAGCCAAACATGCTTGTTAGGTGGATATCCATCATGTGTGTTGATGACAGAATCGATGGAGTGGAAATAGCCTGGCCGGGGCTGGATCAGTTCTTCAGGCTATCCGGCTCGCAGGATGTGGGATGGGGCTGGTATGTGGGGCACTCGCTCAATTTCAATGTCTCATTCCTGTGGGCTGATCGTTGGACTGTAATTAACGGCGTATTGTTTATTAGGAGGAAGAGGCACGGCTGCCCTAACAACAACCCACTGCAGAATTAACACTACAGCGTCCTATAAAAGTGACTTCTGTGATGTGCATTAACCCAACCCTGAGGCTGGGCGCCTGCAGATGTGAGCCCCCCTCCACAGAGGAGCGCCGATAATGTTAAGAGCATATGTCTAAAACAAGAAGCAGGGCAGTTCAGACTCCTGTTTCCCCAACAAGCCCAAATTATATTAGAAAAGTCAATATCAAGAGCAAGAGCAAGCCAATCAGTAAAAAAAAAATTATATATATATATATATATATATATATATATATATATATATATATATATATATATATATATATATATATATATTTGCTGGTCAAAACACTTTAGGACTACAAAAAGGAACCAATACAAAGCTAATACACTTAAGCAGAATATGGGGGACAAATGAATACTCCATTTGTGTTTTACTCATTTCAGACATCTGTTCCCAGAATCAGTAATCTGTTCAACATTCTACTGCAAAAAGTATTTTATTTTCCATTCCGGATAACCAGGATTTTAAGTCCACACACTGAATCATCACTATACTGCTCCAGGATCTTTACCAAGTGGACAACTGTACCACCACAATCATTGGTGTGGTGTTGTACCTGGTGATCTATGAAGTACGATGGAAAAACATCAACTGATAGGAAAAAAAAAGCATAATGTTTATTTCATTGTGTGTTACTTTATCACTCTGTGCCTCTAGGAAAGCCAAATGGGTGTAATTTATTTCTCCTCCCTCTGGCATCACAAGCAACAATAACAGTCAATATGATTCAGCACAAGGAGACGTAATGAGGAGGTTTGTCACTTAAGAAATGAGGTTAACGGCATTAAATCCTCACACTAGAATTTCAATTGATTTTTCAATATATAACGTGGATTTGTCCTGATATAAAAACACAAAAGTCACAAATGGGTTGCTTTGCCCTTATTTCTGAATTATGCACTTAAAAATCAGGAGTGTCAGTAACTGACCAGAACTGTACACACAGACGGGATGTGAGACGAAACAAAAACAGCATAAAAGACCCTACAGAGTGCAGTCTGTAAATGTTTGTACAAGTCCATCTGGGACTTGTCCAAATCCACTATGCAGTCTGAACGCTAAGTAAAATGCAGGAGGCGACACATGAGGTTGATTATGGAGCAGTGCTATTTCGAAAGAAAGCAAGAAAGAAAGAAAAAAGAAGAAATAGATGTCATTCGTTTGATATCCAAGACAAAAATGACCATCCAGTCTTAACAGCAACAAGTCCAAAAGCCCGTCTCGGTCATGGTATGGGGTCGTGTCAGTGCCCTTGGCAAAGGTAATTTACAATTCTGTGATGGCAGCATTAATGGAGAAAAGTACACTTAGATTTTGCAGCAAGATATGCTGCATTCAAAATGACATATTTTCCAGGGACGTCCATGCATTCTTCAGCTAGACAATGCAAAACCACATTCTGCACACATTACAAAGACATGGTGACAGAAGAGGAGGATACAGGTACTGGACTGGGCTGCCTGCAGTCTTGACTGATTAAAAACAAATGTGTGGAAAATTTAGAAAAGAGTACGATATATATCTGTCAACAAGCTTCTGGATTTTTGAAGCCCAATGAGACTTGCATGTACTATATAATAATACAAATTATATAACGGCTGAGTGGATCCTTGTCATTGATTAGTGGGTTGTATGTCACGTGACATGGATTATTCATGCTATTTGCCGTTATGTTTCGTTAACCGTGCAATAGCCCTTTTTTTAGCATGCAATTTTGGTGCTATATGAAATTGCTATTGCACGCCTCGACCACCGTGCTCACTTCACACTGCCGGGGGCAGTGTTTAGCTAAACATGGCAGAGTTTGTTTTGCTAGCACATGACGATTTGAAGGAGCTAATGAGGCGGCTAATTCTTGTAACACACCTACAAAAAAATAAATCCACTCTGCTGTAAGCCGTCTGGTGGCATGAAGAGCTGTTGGATGAAAAGCTGGACAAACGTCTGACGTGATTTTTCGCCGGACTGAGGAACTACACAAGTCTGTGCACGGCATCACGGATGACATTGTTGCAATTTTGGGACTCCCGTTTGAAGTTTGTGTTGGACTGTTAAGCACCAATGAAACACCAAAATGTAAATGTAAATATTTCTGTTGTTTATAAATTAATAACAAATCAAATGACAAGGATCTGTTTTAAGCCGTTATAATAAAACAAATAATGAATGTTTTTACATTCTTTCAGTGGAACGAATATCTAATTCGGTGAAAGCTGGAACGTACCATTCAATGAGCCTCGTTGAATGGTACGTTCCAGCTTTCACCTCATGAAATATTCGTACCATTGAACTCATAACCATTCATTATTTGTATAATATTACAGTTGTGGTGTTGACAGTTTCCTATAAAGTTCACAGAGTTCAATTCTATCAGTCAAACAGTAACTCCATACAGTTGTGTGGTACTAATTAATTAAAAGAACACGTACAAAAATTGCAGAATGGGCAAAACCAATATTGCATTGCGACTGAGATATTATTACTTAAACTATCGACTTGGCGTTTTTTCCCTCCTCCTTTATTCTGTTCTGCACAGTTTGATTTCAAAGGCAGAGCCATGCAGCCAGCCAGGTCCTCTCCATCATCACTCCAGGTCACAGAGCTTTAAGTTCAGGATGTCTGCCTCTCAGACATGTATGCTCGTATTCCGAGGACCCAGAGACAGACTTTTTGTAAATGAGCTACATTTCTATTGGGTCTAAAAATCGAAAAACCATATCCTGGCTGATTTCTGCAAAGTTTGGCTTTTCTACACAGATATCTGTCAGTCTCATTAGAGTAGCCTGCTGCCACAGGTTACAAATGCAAAATGGACCGTCTCATATCACACTCCACTGTTCCCTACGGATGCATTCTTGCTCAAAATGAAACAGAAGCCCTCTCCCTTCTTTTGCATCAAAGGACCACCCAAATGACCAGAGCTCCAAAACAAGTATAACCTCCATGCTTTTCCAGTAGATTGAGCATATTTAACGCTACATAAAAACACAACATAGGTAAATTGACAGTGTAATTAAATTCATAAAAACTATCGAAATTAACCATTGATTTTGAAGCATAATTAATGAAGAACGTGGAAAAGGAAAGAAGTGTTCCTACCAGAGTTTGACTGTTGCTGTGTCGTTTTTATACTGTAAAATGCTACGTGGCAACACATACCTGCCAAAAAAATTAAACATTTAAACTTTTCCAATTCGTTCAGCTGCAAAGACAAACCTGATGAATACAAGAAAGATGTACAAGTCATTTAGAACATCCACTCATTCATTTTCTATGCCACTTATTCCATTTAAGGGTTATGGGGAGGGGGGGTGGATACTATCCTATCAGTCATTGGGTGAGAGGCGGAGGACACCCTGGACACGGCCACATACAGGCAGAAACACATTCACACCTATGGGCAAATTTAAATTTCCAGTTCACCTAACCAGTCCGATCGGAAGTGGCAGGAAGCCAGAGCACCTGGAACCAACACAAACACATGGAGAACATGCAAACTCCACACAGAAAGAACCAGGTGGAAGCAATTACACAATCATCTTGCTGTGAGGCAACAGTGCTAACCACTTAACCACTGTGCTGCCTAATTACTTGCATGAAAATATTTGAAGAAATTAAGTTGTAACATCACAAAAATCAGATTCTTCAAGCAGCAATCACAACAAAAGCTTGTTTTTCCTAAGCAGTGGGAAAAGCTGAGGTCATACCCTGTAAAATACTTTCATATCAGTTTGGGAACACATGTTTGTTTGAAAATTACAGCACCTACCACACTGTAGAACCTCTACATGAACCTGAAAGGCCAAACTTTTAGAATGGTTATTCTAATGGAATTGTTACAGGTAACACTAATATTAAGTCACATATTTCCTTTCCATTAGTAACATGGCCATGGGTGCAATTGGTGGGGGATAGGGGGGACATGTCCCCCCCACCTTTTCAACCAGGGTGGACAGAATATGGTATGTCCCCCCCCACCTTCTGACATATATGTGTGTACTTGACACATGCTATGTCAGTCTTATGTGCAAAACCATGTCAGAATAGTATCTTTGTTTATCCAAGTTTGTATTTTTTAGCGGCATTGACTTGTTTACAACACCTGATTCTTGTTTGTCACATTCGGAATTTTCTGGAAACCAAAAATAGTTGCCTCTAGGGACTAGTGTCTACACATAAGTAGCAATGGACCATATGCTTAATTTACTAAATTCTGAAAGTTAGAAAAGGAAATCAGAAAAGCTATCTGGGACCTCAGAAAGCCCATCTGCAATTATTGCTTGATCTCCAAAATCTGTCTATGCAAGTGAAATTATGTTCAGTATGAGTGTTGTCATTAGGGCCACTTTCAAAATTAAATTCATGATAAGTCATTTATCCTAAACTTATGATCTGTTGTTTTTTTCAAACTTATGCAAAAAACAAATCTTGAGAAAAAAATACAGTATGCGATAGTTAATAATTATTAAGAGCCTGTTCTTTCATATTATGAAAACATTTACCACATTGCATTTGTTTTGTTTTTTAATGAAAACTCAACCTATCATTCTTTTGAGTTATACACATGTGTGAGTACCTTATTTACACCAGGATGTTAATAAAATCAATGCTGCTATTCTCAGATAAAATACTTATAATCCGCAGTTTCAAATTGCATAAGTCAAATGGTGTCCACTTTATGGTCTTCTCAAAACATTAAAATTACCTGTTCTGGATGCTCAGAAACCGTTGCTTCTGGGGCTAAAGCGGCCCCCAGACCCCCGGCCTATGGGCTTTCGGCCCTGCGGGCCTCGCACTTTGGCCCCCCCCCCCAATTTCTAGTTCTAGATTGGCGCCCTTGATCATGGCATTTGAACCTCTGGTGTACTTGAAAGTTTAAACTCTTGGAATGGCTATTTTGACGGCATGGTCACAACTAGGCATGCACATAACTGGTACTCATTGTGCTTGTGTGTGCTATAAATAAATGATGTGCAGCAGAAAACACAAGGGAAGCACTTTATTAAAGAAAGCAATGACAGTTTTTGGAACGTTTCTGTGTAGGCTCTCAGTTGTCCAGGTGGTTTCCATAGTAGAGAAGCTTGACTCTTCGACTGGACTGGGTTGCTTGACGCGAGGACGGTTTGCTTCAAAACGCAGAAGCTTCCTCAGCTAAAATTCTTGCTCTGGTAATCTGACTTCTGTCTGACCCCTGTCGAGAACAAAAAAGTGTTTCCCTCTGCTGTACATCAATGATTTTTTAGCACACACGAGCACAATGAGTACCAGTTATGTGCACCCCTGCAACTTCACCTATGGTTACTGTTCATCTAATGAAGTCAAAGATCAACTTCTTTTGACCACATGACCTTTGCTCTTGGTGACATTAAAAAGTCAAACTCAAAGTCATAACTGTTTAACTCAAACACTTGGGAGCAAATATGAATTAAACATGGTGGAAAGGTTGTGTGTTAGATGTTGTTAAATGTCAACACCAAGCAGAATCACTGGTATCAACCAATTACAAAGAAATAATTGTATGAATCTGTGTCAAACATGTAATGTGTAAGTGTTATATTCCATAGGTGCCCGTTGTAGTGTTTCTTTCTTTTTAACTATTTTAACTAGGGATGTCCCGATCAGGTTTTTTGGCCCTGATCCGATTCCGAGTCATCTGATTTTGACTATCTGCCGATACAGAGTTCCGATCCGATACTTTAAAAAACTGAATGAACAATGAACAAATGCTAAACATATAATATTTTCATTTTGATCACCTTATTTTATTATTTATCACTTAATAGTGCACTTCTCCTTGAGTTAGCTTGAACAATCAAGTAATAATCTACCAGACTTAAAAATGTACAAATTTCCATGTTATTTTATTTGTCTAAAAATAAATGTCCAAGGTTCCTTATGTTAAACAAGAAATTATCTAATCTGAAATAACAGGTGGTTTTAATTTACAGATGAAAGGTTTCTAAAGAACCATTTATTGATTTAGCTATTTTAATTACAAGTGTTCTAAACTTTTTTTAAACAGTAATCAGAAATTTTGAGGTAACAAACAACAACAAAAAATATTTACAAGGATTTTTCTTCAGAAAACTGCTCTATAAAGGAGCAGTCCTGTGACATGTTTCTGTTTTGTAGAGATCAGTGGTTTCTGCACCGATCTGTTTTGTACAGATCAGTGGTTTCTGCCACTAGTCTTCTGTGTTTTGGCCCGACACAGCGCGAAGCTACGTCACAGCTCAGAGCGCCAAAAGATGGATAATTGAAATCAACACCTACCTCAAAACTTTAAATAACATACCAAACAAAAAAAGTAATAAAGACAATAAACTTGGTAAAGAATTTCAGTTTACAATAAAGCCTCCTGTACCCCTTGGGTCTGTGTTGTATAATATGTCTTGTTAACTGTTTGGAATGATGCCTGTCTGCTAGTCATATGGTTTTGTCTGCCTGTACCTCTTGTTATGTTTTTCCTTTGTTCAATAAAAAAAAAGAAGATTGGGTTGAACTTTGACCGCGTCAGCCTGCCGACAAGCGGCAATGCACGCTCCCGTCAGAAGCGTCGTTTTAGCTCGGTTTTTTGACGCGATGCTTCTGATGCCTCTAAAAGCAACGTGTCTCATTGAAAATAATGCTTTTTAGACCGATTTTTGATGCCTCTGATGCTTCCAACGCGTGAAAGGCCCATTAATCTGCAATGATGAGCTTGAAATAGTGCTGATCAAAATAATGAGGATAAAATCTATATCGGATTTCTGATCTGGATGCAACGTCCTATTTCGATTACGTCTGAAACCACGTGATCGGACCCAATTTTCGATCACGTGATCGGATCAGGACATCCCTAATTTTAACACAACTTGGAGGGAATGGTGTGACTAACTGTTTTATTGAGAACATTATACATATTTTGTGATGATGGAGTAGAACATTCCTAAAGGAAATCTGTACACAATTACATACAAACAGAAGAACTACAACTTGACCAAAGCTCTGTGAGTCCTCCAGGACTTCAAAGTATTGCCTTTGTCAGGTGTACGTGTTTATCATAGTCTTCAGCAGATTGTCTGAGTACTGAAAATAGTACAGAAGCAATATGCATGTGTGAGAGTATCCGTCCCATGAGGCTCTGGATACCCACATCTGCCCGGAAACAAAGGCATGCATGGATGATGTTTAATTGCACTGAGATCACACGCATGTCCTCTACTATTTCTGATAATGAACAGCTTTGGCAGCTGAGACCAATTACCAAATGGCTGAAAAACACATTGTAAGTTCAAGTTGTAGCAGTGAAGTTAAAGTTTGCATTGCAAGTTGTGATTTGAACCTCATTTGAAAGTGCAGATATGTAGTATAGACCTTCCCATTCTCATACATACCAGAATAACAGCCCATGTGAGGAATCGACACATGATGTGACTGTTCATCCCCTTGTAGCAGATGATAATTTTGCCTGCCTGTATGGAAGTAAAGAAAGAAGTTCAGAGACCAACACTCAACTATATATTATGAGAAATACCATAAAAGCACAAAAATTCTGCCCGTACCCATTTATTTACCTTTGGGTAACTAAATAGTCACAGGATGCTGGTGCAGTGATGTGTCCCTGACATGGCAGTCCAAATTTCTGCCATCTTGCACACCCAGATGTGGTGTGCACGTCATCTGCGCCGCCTGATTAATTTGGTGATGAGAATGTGTTTCAGCTGACGACATTAGCATTGACAAACACAAACGAGGGCAGCGGACACCTGGTGTGTCCTCTAAGACGCATTGACTGAAGGGTTGAGTGCAAACAGCCCACCGGGAATTAAGCAATGTGGCTGTTTTCACATGGCGACTTCCCAGCACACTTACATGGTAGTGATGCAGATGCCGCCATCAGCGGACTGTAAGTTGACTCAGACTCAAAAGACCAAAACGTCTTCCGTCACTTTCTGATAGCCTTTTGTCAATAATCAGCAGCTGTGAGCATGGTGGGAAAATGTATTTCATTCCACTGAGGTCTTTAGATTAATGCGATCATCAAACTACATCACTAATCCGCCAGTTATATAAACTGCAATAACATATTCACATAGAAATGTAAATATATTACACCAGGGCTGGCCTAATTTGACTAAAATAAGCTTTCAAAATTGGAGGTCATTTAAAGAAAACAAAAACTAGATAAAAATATGACTATGAATATGAATATAGTATACATAGTACTCTCACAGCAGTTCTCAAATTATATGACAGACATATCATTTATCTTACTGCATGCCCATAAATCCCATGACAATGGAGTTGATTGTACCCAGAACCCCCTCTGGGTCAAAGGGCTGCGTGGTGTGATACATCTCCTGCAAAACGAGAGATGAAAACCACCAGAAAGATCATCTGGTTTTATTTTTGTCTGCATGGATTTGTGACAGACGCAGTGATGAATGGGGTGTGAAACTGATCTTACTTTGCATGTAGGATATCTGTACATGTTATCACCAAACATCCATCTATCAATGTATCCTGCTGCACCTCCAGTGCAGTTTGGGTAAAGACCATCATCGCCAATGCCGCCAGCTCCCAAATAACCCCTGGAAGCAAATAAGAACAGAATGATTATAAACAGAGAATTAAACGGGCACTCTTTATAGGACACAAAATAATTGGCCTTGTCACTCCAAAAATTTTGGGAACCAGGATCTCCATCAATGCCCCGTCATACAATGGTTACTTCACGTCACCTTCACAGACCCCTCCAACACCCCCTCATTATCTGTTGAGGGGGTGCATCACTACATTCCCCACACTATGGAATCTACCTGCCTCCTGGCTGGCAACATTCAAACCAGATAACTAGTGGACAACCACATCTCACAGGTACCTATCTATCGCTCACAGCTAGGTGATACTTGAATGTCCCATGAGCATTTTTCACTTGCTGAGCCCTCAGCACTGAAACAACTGTGCAGTGGACCATGTACAGAGAAATGCCCCACATGGTCATAATGCCGTAGCTGATGTTCCCTCACAATGTAAAGTAAACTTCATATGAGTCTCCCTTAGCAACTGTTCATTTGACAAAATGTCATTCCAGAGGCACCCAAGGATCCAACAGAGACACCAACTATAGTGCAATAATTCATTCATTCATTAAACAATCAAAGTATCTGTGGGTGAAAAATTGCAGTTTTCCCCATGTCTGCAGGCATGGGGAAAAGGCATTTGATACTGTGGATCATTCCATCTTGAAACCAGGATTGCTGAATATTGGTCTGTCAAAGCAAGCAGTGGGTTGGTTTGCGAACTACCTGTCTGACAGAATGCAATGTACACACTTCGGTGGTAGTTTCTCTACAATGTTAAAAGTCTCCTCTGGTGTGCCCAGGGCTCTGTTTTAGGTCCAATTTTGTTTAGCATTTTTGTGGATGTACTTGGCAGAAATGTCCCTGATGCTAAATTCTATTTTTACGCTGATGATACTGTCATTTACTGTTGTGGCTCCACCCTTGCCAAGGCCATTGGCTTTTTACAGACTGCCTTTAACCTTATGGAACGTCAGCAACTAAATTTGAAACTTGTTCTTAGCATTTCCAAAACCAAATTTATGATTTTTTTCGTCAGCTTCTAAATCTGAAACTCATTCTTAACGTTTTCAAAACCAAATTTATGATTTTTTCCAAATGGCAGGAAGACTCTAGAGCCCCCTCCCAATGTGTTCTCCCTGCAAGGAAATATGATTGAGCTAGTGCCTTGCCACAAGTATCTGGGTGTTCTGATTGATGACAAGTTTTCTTTAAGTCTCATATAGAGAACCTGATCAAAAAACTAAAGCTAAAACTGGGGTTCTTTTATCGTAACAGGACATGTTTTACCTTTGCCACTAGGAAAAATTTAGTAGCCGCCACCTTTCTTCCTTTATTGGATTACGGCGACCTTCTTTATATGCATGCCCCTGCAAATTGTCTCCAATCTCTGGACTCCGTGTATCACGGTACCCTGAGGTTTTTTTTTTACATGTTGTAAAACCCTCACTCACCACTGCAACTTATATAGCAGAGTTGAGTGGCCCTCGTTGGCTGCACGTCGTCTCTCACACTGGCACATTTTTATTTACAAAGCGATCTTAGGTCTACTCCCCCAATATCTACTCCTTGCGGTCCAATGATTGCTATTTGCTCAATGTCCCCAAAATTCACACTGAGTTAGGTAAGCAATCCTTCATGTACTTCGCACCTGCTGCCTGGAACTCACTACAGAGAACTTTGAACTTGAGGGAACTAACTTCTCTTGGAACATTTAAAAACATTATGAGGGACTATCAGCCCCAACCAGTCCCAGCAGAAGACTGCCCCTCCCTGAGCCTGGTTCTGCTGGAGGTTTCTTCCTGTTAAAAGGGAGTTTTTCCTTCCCACTGTAGCCAAGTGCTTGCTCACAGGGGGTCGTTTTGACCGTTGGGGTTTTACATAATTATTGTATGGGCTTGCCTTACAATATAAAGCGCCTTGGGGCAACTGTTTGTTGTGATTTGGCGCTATATAAAAAAATTGATTGATTGATTGATTGACTTAGTATCTGCCTCATATCGTTCTTGTTTCTGCTTATGAAAGCCCCATATTAACTCTATGATGTAACCAGATTGTATTTGTCTGTTTTATTGTCTGATTCTGTGTTCTCATCCTGAAACTTAATGTTTTTAAGCTGCTTTCTTGGCCAGGCTTCCCTTGGAAAAGCAATCTTTGTGTCTCAATGGGATCGATCTGGTCAAATAAAATTTTAATAATAATTTAAAAAATCTGGCCTCTCAGAGTGTGTTGGGCCTGCTTGTCTTTGTTGATAGAAGACGTGTTTCTTCAAGTTCACGACCAAACATCTGATCATGGCCCAAACTAGCCAAAGGCCATGTTTGTATTATGGATTTGTTTTACTATGGCAGGGGCCCATAAGACGGCTCTCTGAGTGTGTAAAGTCAGAAGGCTCTATGGGTAATGTTTGCATGCGGTACCTGTGGGAGCTTCTCCAGGTGCACCTGTTTTCTGCTTCGACCAAAATAAATCTCTCTCTGCATCGTATGACTGAATTCCGAGTGCTCCTTGGGTCGCCCGTCTATATTTTATGCTGACATCATCAAGGAAATTCCACAGGAGTATCAATAAGCACAGATGTGAGCAATAATAAATAGTATAAATATTATTCACCATGTACAGGTGTTTGATTAAAAGGTAACAGACTGCAGACAACAACACATTGTTAAATGGCTCTGACTCTTCAGTGATATTAACACATGTATGTGTGCAGGCAAAAAAACCATCAGAAGCCTGTCCAGCTGTTACAACCCATTGATCCAACTGCAATCAACTTGCCACCATCAAACAAAATCTCTTTTCAAAAACTTTGCGTGAAACACATTTTACTTGAATAATACCACACACAAAATCAATTAGAGAGTGGCTATACGCCCAACCGTTGGGTCAATAAAGTAAATTCGCGAGCATATACGCCCAACCACAACCGACCAATGAGTGTGCTTGTAAGCTCACTTCCGGTTTCAACGCGGGACGGAAAAAGGTGGATTTTTTCTCGCCGGCTGTGGGAGGGTTCACAGCCCCCGAGGAGCTGTGATCTAATGCAGTTCTGTTTGGCTCATCAGACCCAGGGAACAGTGTCAAACTAACACCATCTTACAGCCAACAAGCAGCATTTTGTTCAAAAACTGTTTCATTGTTGTTAACAGGCTTCCGTTCAAAATGCTTATGAAGTTTGTCTGTTTTCATCCATTGCGGTGTTTTCGCAGTAATTAAAGACGGCGCCATTAAATGTGTCAAACATACGCCACAATAGAGCCTTAAAAAGTGGTGTAAAAAATGTAGTTTAGATGCACAAAACATGTCAAATACAAGATCACAGTTGGGCGAATAAGATAAGATATTATATTTATTTGCCCAACGGTTGGGCGTATAGCCTTTGCCAATCAATTATCCCATTCTTAGATCTGACGACGGCACTTTTTTCACAAAAAGTGAAAAAAGTGCTATCGTTTGACCTCAACACAATATTCTAAAACCTATGGCATGCGAAGTCATGCAGGGAGAAAAAAGACACTCAAAAGAAGCAACACTGGGCACGAGACCAAGGATGGATCTCCTGCCTCCATTTCTCTTACTGCACATGACACACTGAGATCGGCTAATTATGCCCTGAGGCATCCGCCACAGGCACATAAATCACGGCAGCTCATAACAGCAGCAGCAGCACATGGTACACAAAACTGCTGCCTTACAACAAATCAAAACTGGAGCAGAGAGACATTGATGAAATCTACACTTTTGTTATACAGTATCTGTACAGCCATTATATAATAAAAAAAAGGACTGAAGTCCTATTAGATTACTGTATTACTTTGATCTAACATTCAAACCTCATTAATGTTTTCTAAGCTCTGAGTAATGTTGTCTGAACCCTTTTAAATAGCCAGCGGACTCATGGTTCCGCGTCAAACTCCATGTCCGTGCATCTGTACCATTCACCACAGAGAAGCTGTGTGCACAATGGGAGCATCTTCTTCCTGCAACTTCTTTGGTCATTGTTATTGGCCGAGTGCTGCAGATTACAAATATAATAGGAATCAGATAGGAGAAGGTATCTGAGCAGATTTCATACAGTCCCTCGTCTCCAAACTGCAAGGAGACAAAGGCTTCTCATTCAAAAGTCAGTGAATGCATTTTTAAATAAAAAAAATGCTGTGGTAAGATTTTTTAATATTGGACAGGTGCATGTTCTAATGTAGCAGTAAAAGCAATCATAATGACAAGGGTCATTATGATGATTTTTAAAAAAGTCACTGTGACAATAAATCTGTTTTTGACACTATTACTCCCCAATACAATACATATACTGATGACATTTGTATGAGCTTGATATTAAGTTCATGCAAGATTTTTTTTAAACATGACCTGTCCTCTGCCAATGTTGATTTTAACTTGACATCTGGCACTATGGGTGTTCAAATAGACACAGTGTGTATTATTTGACTAGATGTCCCACATTATGTGAAATAACCATGCCTATGGGAGGACAAAAGCAAGCTTGTCTGGAAAAGCCCCCTGCCACTCAAGCCCTTGATTGGGTCTCGATGCACAGGAAGTGGACTGCAAGCACTTGTGCAACAGACAGATCACCTGGTCAGTTGGCCAGATAAATTGTGTTAGCTCTTCAAGGTATACAGTGCATCCGGAAAGTATTCACGGCGTTTCACTTTTTCCACATTTTGTTGTTACAGCCTTATTCCAAAATGGAGTCAATTCATTTTTTCCCTCAAAATTCTACGCATAACACCCCAAATGACAACATGAAAAAGTTTTTTGAAATCACATGTACATAAGTATTCACAGCCTTTACTCAATACTTTGTTGATGCACCTTTGGGAGCAATTACAGCCTCAAGTCTTCTTGAATATGATGCCACAAGCTTGGTGCACCTATCTTTAGGCAGGTTTGCACATTCCTCCTTGCAGCACCTCTCAAGATCCAGGTTGGATCAGGTTGGATGGGGAGCGTCGGTGCACAGCCATTTTCAGATCTCTCCAGAGATGTTCAATCAGATTCTGGTCTGGGCTCTGGCTGGGCCACTCAAGGACAATCACAGAGTTGTCCTGAAGGTTCAAGGTTCAAGGTTACTTTATTTGTACCAAAAGGTAAATTTGTTTTGGCAGTGAGTCACACCATTCATAACAATCACATAACACATAAAAACCGATAAAAATACCCTAAATATAATTAAAAATATAAAAATACAATAAAAATATAAAAATATAATATAAAAAATATAAGAATACAATACCAATAAAGCAGTGCAAGTACAGGCCAATAGCATGGCGCCAGAACAAAAGTCACAGAGCGTGTGCCATCTCAAAGCAAAAAAGCGGATAAATTAATTAAATATACAATCAAGATCGTCTGTTAAGTACACTAATAGCAGCAGGAATAAAAGTGCTCTTATAGCGCTTAGTTCTACAAAAAGGAACTTTATACCTCCGTCCTGAAGGGAGCAGTTCAAACTGATCAAAAAGAGGATGTGAGGCGTCCTTTAGAACTGCCTCAACCAATCTGAAGTCACTCTTTTGATATCTTGGCTGTGTGCTTAGGGTCATTGTCCTGCTGAAAGATGAACAGTCATCCCAGTCTGAGGTCAAGAGCGCTCTGGAGCAGGTTCTCATCCAGGATGTCTCTGTACATTGCTGCATCCATCTTTCCCTCAATCATGACCAGTCTCCCAGTTCCTGTCACTGAAAAACATCCCCACAGCATGATGCTGCCCCACCATGCTTCACTGTAGGGATGGTGACTGGGTTCCTCCAAACATGACGCCTGACATGCACACGAAAGAGTTCAATCTTTGTCTCATCAGAACAGAGAATTTTGTTTCTCATGGTTTGAGAGTCCTTCAGGTGCATTTTGGCAAACTCCAGGCAGGCTGCCATGTGCCTTTTACTGAGGAGTGGCTTCCATCTGGCCACTCTACCATAGAGGGCTGATTGGTGGATTGCTGCAGATTGTTGTCCTTCTGAAAGATTGTCTTCTCTCCATAGAGGAATGCTGGCGCTCTGACAGAGTGACCATAAGGTTCTTCATCGGGTCACCTCCCTGACTAAGGTCCTTCTCTCCGATCACTTAGTTTAGACTGGCAGCCAGCTCTAGGAAGAGTCCAGGTGGACTTCAATTAAGCTGTAGAAACATCTCAAGGATTATCAGTGGAAACAGGATGCACCTGAGCTCAGTTTTGAGCTTCATGTCAAAGGGTGTGAATATTTACGTAGACGTGATTTTTATTTTTAATAAATTGGCAAAAATCTCACATTGTTGTTATGGGGTATTGTGTGTAGAACTTTGAGGGAAGAAAATGAATGTCATCCATTATGTACATGTTATTTCTTAGTTTATTTTGAATAAGTCTGCAAAAAATAAAAAAAATAACTTTTTTTTACATTGCCATTATGGGGTTTGTGTAGAATTTTGAGGAAAAAAAAATATTTAATCCATTTTGGAATAAGGTTGTAACATAACAAAATGTGGAAAATTGATGCATTGTAAATACCTGGAAGAGTTGTTGACAATTCAACAATGTGTGATGTAACAAAAGCTTCTTGTATTTTGTCACATCAAATGGGCATAACCAAGGATCTTTAAACCTTAATTGCCAAGGAGGTTATGTTTTGCATTGAGGGGGAAATGTCTGGGGAAAATTCTAACCCTTGGTTAGAGGGACTTAGTTACAATCAGTGAGTCTGGCATTCAATATGACAACTACACAGGTACTGTTACTTTAACTGCCTGGGTTACTTTATACAACTCAGTTTTAGTTATTCTCAAATTACCCAGATACTTGTATTCGGTTACCTGCAATTAATAATGACTTACAGTAACTGACTTACAGTTAATCTTATTACTTCTATTGTTACCTTGAGTCATTCAGTGACTTTTACTTTTAAATTGGTTGCCTTTCATGATAAATATTTAGATCTTTATGATATTCTGCTGACAACAAAGAAATGAACAGATGAATGTGATTAAAATTAACTTCTTTTGTGTAGGTAACAATAATTAGTTTGTAGATAAATCTCAGCCAGCACCCCGTTGAGAAAACCCTGCCTGTGCCTCTGATGCTGACTGGCACATGATGTTAAATTTCAGATACAGTTCATGACATTGCATGACCTTGTTTGACTTACGTGGGGCAATTGGGTATGGGCATGAGGAAGGTGATGCACAACCACAACATCTCCAGCAGGAGGACAACCAGCCACTGAGGCCAATAAACAATCACATCCTGGATGGGGTTCCACCAGTGATTCTGGAACACATAAACTGTATGTTGAATGTAAATTAATACTGTTAATTTCATTTGTTCATTTAATTACTTGTGTACATCGTGATGGCCTCACTATGGATTAGTGGTTGGCATTGTTGTCTCACACTGAGAAGGTCCTGCGATCACCTCCCACATGGTCCTTTCCATATTGAGTTTGCATGTTCTCCCTGTTTCCATAGATTCGTCCCAGGTGCTTTAATTACCTCCCACTTCCAAAGACATGCAGGTTCGGGAAACTGGTGACTCTAAATTGGCTGTAGGTGTGAATGGGTTTGTCTGTCTATATGCGGACTGGTGGCCTGTCCACGGTGCACCCCACCTTTTACCCAGTAACCACTGGGATCGGCTCCAGCTCTGTCGTGAGTTGGAGAAGCGGGTACAGAAAATTAATGAACATCATGATTGTAATCTAATTTTGGCAGATTTTGCTTTCCAACTCCACTGGAATTTATTTCAAATACTGTAACATGTCCGAAACTACACCTGCTTATTGAACAAAACAAAGTGACAAATCTCCTTCACAGTGCAGTTATTAAAGGTGACATGCATCATGTGTCTTAATATTCTTTAATTGATTTTTGATGAAACCTGTCCATGTTCTGCTGGCAGTACTCAGGAAGAAGCATCATCAGTGTTGCCAGATACAGCTGATAACGTCCAGCTGAAAAGCTGCTCAAAAACCACCAAAATGCACACAAATCCATATAACTATAAAAATGTTACGAGCGAAGCGACGCGTAGTGGTGCAAAGCTCACTCATGGTACAGGGAGTCCCAAACTTGAAGTGCCAAATTTTTAGTCCACAGTGAAACAATGTCGGACTCTGTAGTTTTCTCTGGGCCCCTCCCCAATCGGACCGGGAGTGTTCTCCTTGAATTGCTGGCTGTCTGAGTGGTGTCCAAAAAATGAGGTGGGCTTCATAGGTAATTGGAAAAGTTTCTGGGGAAAACCTGGTCTTGTTAGGAGAGACGGCATCCATCCCACTTTGGATGGAGCAGCTCTCATCTCTAGAAATCTGGCCAATTTTATTAAACCCTCCAAATCGTGACTATCCAGGGTTGGGAGCAGGAAGCAGAGTTGTAGTCTTACACACCTCTCTGCAGCTTCTCTCCCCCTGCCTTTTTTCCCTTTCCTTTTTTTTTCCCTTTACTTTCTGTAAAGTCATAATACATGTTGATTTGGAATAGAATGTGCAGTGGACCCAATGCATTTACATGTATTAAAATAAAAGCTATAATTTCTTTGTCCCTTTGTAGTGTTCTCGATGTCCTGTCCCCTGTGCATATCTGTGGTCAGTCTTTTTTCTGTGTCCTCGTGTTAATTGTCATTATGTTCCATCTATGCCTTGTGTGGGTATTCTTTGTGTTCGGCTCCCTGTCTGTGTCTGTCATTCCTTGTTAACATCCCGATGGTCTCTCCCCTGTCCGTGTCCCTGGTCTGTCTGTTCATTGTCTTGGTGATCTGTCCTCTGCCTGTGTTTCTGTGCCTGTCATTATGTGTCAGTCCTGTGTTCTTCTGTTTTTCATGTTAGGTTTCCCTGTTTGTACTTAGTTCACCTTTTGAATTCCATGTTAGTTTTCTGCCTTTGTTTTCTTGTTTGGTATTTGATTGTTTTGTTTAGGTTGTGTATTATCTTGTTGTCAATTCCACTAACCCTCAGGCTTTGGTTGAGTTTTGAGTCCCCTTTTGTATGTTAGTTTTCTGTGTGTTGTGATGTGTCTTTTGTTCCGACTTCCCCTACACTGTCACACTCTGCACCTGCCACTCATTTGCTCATTTGCTTCTTCTGCGTATTAAGCCTGCCCTGCTTTGTTGTTGCTGTTTTCTTACTTTTTTCTGCCAATGTGTGGTTTGTGAGTATACTGTTCATCTTTGTCTCCTCCCATTTATGTACCTCTAGTTCTTAGGTTACCTTTGTCGCCACCTGTGCATTGCCACGCCCTGTTTATTAGTTGGGTTAATAACCTTGCTACTTCCGTTTGTGTTGTTGCCATTTGTGAATTATATTTTGCGTTTATTTGCGACTCCTCTTAACCCTTGGAAACTCACTTTTGTATTTGGACATTTCTCACCTGTGACATTAAATCACCTCATTTTTTACTTACCTCCTGTTTAGATTCCTGCCTGCATATTTGGATTCATTTTGACACTGCACAACCTAACAGTGCTATTATTTTGAACACAACTGTATGTGCAACTCTAACCAGCACATCCCCAACACTCAGTAATGTAATTTGTAAAAGTTTACAGTACTTGGAATATTTGTTTTTTTTATTTGGAAATAACAGCATCCACAGACTGAGAAGGAGCAGGTGATGCTTTATATTTTCAGGAAGAACTTCTTTCTGTAGAGCAGATAGGCGATGAGCACCCACAATGCTGTTCCCCACAGGCTTTGGAAGAGCCACTCCCAGTGACTCTCCTGGAAGCGCATCTCCCAGCTGAACGGGAAGTAGAATCCCAGGAGAGAGTGGCCAACATACACCAGGATGGAGTTCATCCCTGATGAGAGGAGGCACACATCACACAGGACAGTCAGTGTTCCGTTTACTACAAGGGTGTGCACGTGTGTGTCTCTTGAGCCTTGCAGCTTTTAATTCCAGCACCCCCCACCACCACCAAAAAATAGACAACACTATCAAGTAGGGCTGCAACAAACGATTATTTGGATCATCGATGAATCTGAAGGGGTTTCGACACGATTAATCGGATTAGCAGGGAATTTTTTTTAAATGTGCCAGGGAAACAATTTTTCTCTCCTTCCATCTCTTTATTTAATAACAGAACATTATTTGAAAACTTAAAATACTTGAAAATCAACAAATCGTCAAATGTCCCTTGGCTGTTGAAATATAAATAATAAGGAATAAAACAGTTTATAATAAAGAACAAAAATAATTTCAAATGACACTGCTTTATCAAAGTTGCCATAAAACAACATTGAAACATATAAATGTTATAAAATATAGGTGAAAAGAGATATTTTGTGTGCTGCAAATGAGCAGTTAGCATAACCAGTTAACCATAAAACCTAAATCAAAAACTGTAGCCCGACTCATTATATGAGCAACATTCTCTGTATAGCTTGTAAACTATGTGGTCATTTCACAATGACACATGTGACTCGTGTCTCTTTCTCTAAAATTGTATGTAGCATTATTAGTTATTATTACTATTATTATTGTTGCCATTATTATTAATATAATAAAAATAATTAAAAACATTATAATTTGTAATACATTTGACTCTTTTACGACAATAAACGCTGAGCCATTAATTATTATACAGAAAACAAATGCACAAACATGCTGAAATGTCAGCAGCTTAATGCTAACTTTAACATTGAAAACGCCATAGACATGCTAACGCATTAGCATTGGCGTTAGCATAAAATACATCTATCAACTGTTTCAGAAGACCATAACAGGTCAGTTTAAAAAGGTAAATATTCCTCACAGACATATGCTTTTTAGGGTTTTAGTGGGGAAAAATTAGGATAAAGCAAAATAAAACAAATGAAACCAACGAAGCAGCAGCTTGAAGCACTCCTTCATTGGTTCAAGATTCAAAGCAAAGCTTGGTTGATTATATGGAAGAAACAAAACATTTGCAGTAAAACAAAGTTTTTTAGCAACTAATCGATAACTAAATTAGTTGACAACTATTTTAATAATCGATTTTAATCGATTAACTCGATTAGTTGTTTCAGCTCTACTATCAAGCATTAGCCAGTTTCCATGATATGCAGTACCTGGGTATGTGAATGGCTGCCCTCCCCACCACCTCTTGATATCGATGACAAAGTACATGATTCCTAACAGCATGAATGAAAAGCAGCCCATAGACATCACGTAGGACAGGGACCTGGGGAACAGAAATGGACCATTAGCGACTATTTACAGCGGCAACACATTTGTGCATCAATGCAAGTGTGTAAAAACAGTCTCCTGCAGATAAATAACACCCAGAGATCTGAAGCTGCAGGACAGTTTGCAGGTTTGGCATCAGCAGGACAACTTTGGCATGCGCCTCCGTGGAGCCGTGCCAGCTAACCATGTGCCTGTCTAATCCTAAGTGTAAGAATGCTTGATGTAATATCTAATGGACGACGGAGCCACCTTGCAGCAGGCTTTTTTTTAATCACAGCTGAAGTGGGGCTAAAAAACTCTTGCCCGGGAGTTAATTACTTCTGGACATCTCGGCAGGACTCGTGCTCAAGAGCTCAATAACTGTGCATGATGAACTGCCTATAAAAGCCAGGCAAAGTAATGGAGAGGGATGAGCATGGCTGCATCAGGGGCCCCTGTGGAACATCACGAAGAATTTGCTTACACATCACAGATGAAATGGCATTCTTCCTGTTGCAACGTTAAAATGATTCACATCATATTAAGCGGAGAGTGGGAGAGACGCAAACGCGCGGGCTGTGAAGCCACTTGCACGTTTCATTTAACGATTGTATTTCATGCTAAATCATCGCAAACGTTTATCAAGATGGAAGCTCTCTTTTGCCAAGAATGTGGACGGGAGATTGGGAACAGTCAGACAGTACAGATGAGTTTCCCGGAGCCTGATCACATTCCACCACACAAAAGCGCGGTAAAATGTGCGCATGCTTCTGCCAAGAAGGCTGCTGGCGCACAGAGAGTAAACCGTCCTTTTCTTTTCTGACTGTTAGGAAGCATGATCACGTTGGAGGATGTACGCCGCCTCATCTCACACTCCTGACAGCCGCAGTGATTATTTACAGGTGTAGCTGTAGTTAGAGGGAGGGGAGCACGTGTGTTTTAGCAGCCTTGATTTGCACCAGTTGAAAACCCATCTTTCTTTTGTGAGGAAAGTGGCTGGATTTAGAGGATCCGGAAGCACTTACCACAGGTTCTTATTGACAGGTATAAATCCTTCGTCTCGCGTGCACTTAGAAGGGATGGCTGCAGAGACTCCCTGAGGATGGAAATGAAACAGATTTCAAATCGATGGAGGCCGAGTAAAACGAGCTGGATTGGGAGGCTAAAATGTGAGGATACAGAATTACTGAGTCCCAACAGATTAGCAGATCAACTGACAGCGAGTTGAACCAGGACCTGTAAATGTGTCCCTCGTCCTTGCTCAATTCTTACACACGGTTCGACACCAAATATACTACTCTGATGAGCTCTTCAACAGCACCAAAAAAAATCAAATTCAGATGTGTTGAGTTGTCTGTTGTATTTACTAGAAGGGCACTCAATAGAACAAATGCCTCAACCAAGGCGGAACAGGCACTTTGACCGTGCACTGTATAATGTCATTTTGACTGTTTGACATTTGATTGGTGCGTGACATGGATTATTCATCCATTTGTGTTGCGTTACATTTAGCATGCATTTTGGTTCCTTTAGCATGCAAATTTGGTTCCATATGTTTATACCATTGCACACTGCGAACGCCCATCCACTAGTGTATTAAAACTGCAGTTTTTGGTGATACGTGTTTGAACGTGCGTATTTGTGGCACCGTTGGCTTGCTATAGACTAGTGGGTGCCGGTGTTTGAGCTAAACATGTGGAGTTTGTTTTGTTGATGGTGACATTTGAAGAAGCAAATTGATGGTCTAATTCTAAACACACAAACAATCCACTACGATGTAAGCCGCTGCGGCATGAAGAGCTGGTTAGGATGAAAAGGTTGGACTAATTTCTGATGTGATTTTTTTTCGCTTCACTGAGGAAGTACACAGTCCTGTTTTTTGTTCTGGTTTTGGAAGTATCGGAAGACTACTGCTTTCCAATTTGACTGAGAACAATTTTGGACTCATAAGTTCGTGTTGGACTTGTTACCAGCATTGATGCATCAAAATGTAAGTCCCTTTTCTGTTGTCTATAAAATTAACAAAATATCGAAAAATAGAAACATCTATTTAAGCCATTATAAAAAACAAATAACGAATGTTTTTACATCTTTTCAATGAAACGAATATTTAATTTGGTGAAAGCTGGAATGTACCATTCAACTCGGTTTTGTCTCGTTGAATAGTAAGTTCCAGCTTTCACCTCATGAAATAGTCGTACCATTGAACTCATAAACATTCATTATTTGTATATCAGTTCGGGCAATATAACAAAAACGTCAAATCATAATACATGTAATTTCATATCCCAATAACAGTATATATCACAGTATAGTAAACCTCCTGTAAATGTAATAAATAATACTCATAACTGACCACATGGAAATGCATATTATTTAGTGATCTGTGCGTGTGTGTGTGTGTGTGTGTGTGTGTGTGTGTATTACATATATATGTAATATATGTAAGCTAAAATTTAAATACACTCAACAAAAATATAAACGCAACACTTTTGGTTTTGCTCCCATTTTGTATGAGATGAACTCAAAGATCTAAAACTTTTTCCACGTACACAATATCACCATTTCCCTCAAAAATTGTTCACAAACTAGTCTAAAGCCGTGATAGTGAGCACTTCTCCTTTGCTGAGATAATCCATCCCACCTCACAGGTGTGCCATATCAATATGCTGATTAGACACCATGATTAGTGCACAGGTGTGCCTTAGACTGCCCACAATAAAAGGCCACTCTGAAAGGTGCAGTTTTATCACAGCACAATGCCACAGATGTCGCAAGATTTGAGGGAGCGTGCAATTGGCATGCTGACAGCAGGAATGTCAACCAGAGCTGTTGCTCGTGTATTGAATGTTCATTTCTCTACCATAAGCCGTCTCGAAAGGCGTTTCAGAGAATTTGGCAGTACATCCAACCAGCCTCACAACCGCAGACCACGTGTAACCACACCAGCCCAGGACCTCCACATCCAGCATGTTCACGTCCAAAATCGTCCTGAGACCAGCCACTCCGGACAGCTGCTGAAACAATCGGTTTGCAATAACCAAAGAATTCGCACAAAACTGTCAGAAACCATCTCAGGGAAGCTCATCTGCATGTTCGTCGTCCTCATCGGGGTCTCAACCTGACTCCAGTTTGTCGGCGTAACCGACGTGAGTGGGCAAATGCTCACATTCGCTGGAGTTTGGCACGTTGGAGAGGTGTTTCTCTTCACGATGAATCCCGGTTCACACTGTCCAGGGCAGATGGCAGACAGCGTGTGTGGCATCGTGTGGGTGAGCGGTGTTTCTGATGTCAATGTTGTGGATCGAGTGGCCCATGGTGGCGGTGGGGTTATGGTATTGGGCAGGCGTCTGTTATGGACGAAGAACACAGGTGCATTTTATTGATGGCATTTTGAATGCACAGAGATACCGTGACGAGATCCTGAGGCCCATTGTTGTGCCATACATCCAAGAACATCACCTCATGTTGCAGCAGGATAATGCACGGCCCCATGTTGCAAGGATCTGTACACAATTCTTGGAAGCTGAAAATGTCTCAGTTCTTGCATGGCCCGGCATACTCACCGGACATGTCACCCATTGAGCATGTTTTGGGATGCTCTGGACCGGCGTATACGACAGCGTGTACCAGTTCCTGCCAATATCCAGCAACTTCGCACAGCCATTGAAGAGGAGTGGACCAACATTCCACAGGCCACAATTGACAACCTGATCAACTCTATGCGAAGGAGATGTGTTGCACTGCATGAGGCAAATGGTGGTCACACCAGATACTGACTGGTATCCCCCCCAATAAACAAAACTGCACCTTTCAGAGTGGCCTTTTATTGTGGGCAGTCTAAGGCACACCTGTGCACTAATCATGGTGTCTAATCAGCATCTTGATATGGCACACCTGTGAGGTGGGATGGATTATCTCA
Source organism: Thalassophryne amazonica (assembly GCF_902500255.1). Classification (NCBI taxonomy): domain Eukaryota; kingdom Metazoa; phylum Chordata; class Actinopteri; order Batrachoidiformes; family Batrachoididae; genus Thalassophryne; species Thalassophryne amazonica. The sequence goes on from NC_047115.1 coordinate 71,666,177, forward strand.
GCAAAGGAGAAGTGCTCACTATCACAGATTTAGACTGGTTTGTGAACAATATTTGAGGGAAATGGTGATATTGTGTATGTGGAAAAAGTTTTAGATCTTTGAGTTAATCTCATACAAAATGGGAGCAAAACCAAAAGTGTTGTGTTTATATTTTTGTTGAGTGTAGTTAAAAACATAGACTGGATAAAAATGGACCTCCTCCCCCACCTTCAATCTCCCCACCCCCAAGACCTCCTTTCAAGGCCATGCCTCCAAAACATGAACGCACACTGTGCCCGAATGACTGCTGGGAGAATGGAGAGTTGGAGAGTACCTAAGGAGGAAAAAGTACTTATCACTAAATAAACTGCTAATTTATGAATGTTTGATGGCATTTTGGAACATAGCCGTCTCTGCAAATTTGATTTAATAACACAGGACACAGGTTTCTTTATGTTGAGGACCCCAGCAATTGACAATGCAATTAGTAATGTAGGTCAATACTTTGGACGCAGTTGGGTGTGTGGATTGAAACACTCGTGTCATCACGATTTTTTAACTGTTGTCAGAACGTATCATGGGAAGTTGGTGTATGTTATTAGCATCAAATACAGGGTCCATGCTATGGAATCAATTTTGTGTCAAAATAAACAAATAAGTCTTTTTCAATATGAAAAAAATGTAGGAATTTCAGAGCTGATGCAATCCTGCAACGCTCTGCACACACCACAATATAAATGGACAAGTAAATATACACGTCTGTAATGGTTCATCATATGACTTCTGTGGGCTTCATTATGAAGTCTTTCATACCAATCAATCACAAATATTTTGCTGATCAATATATGTTTTCAGATTTGGGTGAGTGACAGTGTGTCATGAAGGGCCAAGACAGTGCATGTTTTTATTTGGTTTTTATCAGGTGTTTAAGGTTGAGGACAGAAACTCATCAGTAATCCACCTGCTAAGGTGATTGGTTGCAGGAAAACCTGCACTTCATGATCAAAAAAAGTGTTTTCAGACAATGTTTTCCTTAACATTTGACCTTTGAACCAAGTGACTCCAAAATCTAATGATCCATCTAGAGTTCTTGGTGGTGACATATACAAAAAAGGTTTTCAGGACATGTTTGCTTTGACCTTTGATTAAACCACTCCAAAACTTAATTATATGCTGTAGATCATCCATCTAGGCTTCTTGGTTGTCATTTCCTGGACTCCAGAAGAAAAAAAAAAAAAAATCTAAATCTAATCACCTCTAGCTATTGATCCAGTATTCCAACTACATTTGATCCATCTAGGCTTTTTTTTAGATGACTTCTTCCTTGACCTTTCACCAAATTACTCAAAATCTAATCACCTCTAGATATCTATCGAATATCCATACCAAGTTTGGTGTATCTGTGCTTCTTGGATGTCAAGCTATAGAAAAAAATGGCATTTTCTGACCTTGTTATCTTTGACCTTGACCTTTAACCAATCTATTCCAAAATCTAATAACCTCTGGATATCTATCCAAGTAATATTCCCACCAAGTATGAAGGAAATTCTGTCCAGCCTTTTTATGTGTCTACACACACACACACACACACACACACACACACACACCAACACACACACACACACACACACTACACACCACACACACACACACAGAAATTATTTGTCTTTTCTGCCATCATTAAAGCTGCTGGCATTTTACATTTTTTTATGTGTCCTTTTGTTTACAGTTGCACCTGCTTCTTTCTCACTAATCAGACATCTGGGCTTACCCAAAATTAGCAGGTGCCCGCGCTTACCCGTGGTTACGAGTTGAGCAAAATTATCTTTCATGATATTCGAGTATACATGATCTGGATACACATTTTATACTCAAGAGAGAGAGAGAGGGGAGCCAAACATAGCTTGTTAGGTGGATATCCATCAGTGTGTTGATGACAGAATCGATGGAGTGGAAATAGCCTGGCCGGGGCTGGATCAGTTCTTCAGGCTATCCGGCTCGCAGGATGTGGGATGGGGCTGGTATGTGGGGCACTCGCTCAATTTCAATGTCTCATTCCTGTGGGCTGATCGTTGGACTGTAATTAACGGCGTATTGTTTATTAGGAGGAAGAGGCACGGCTGCCCTAACAACAACCCACTGCAGAATTAACACTACAGCGTCCTATAAAAAGTGACTTCTGTGATGTGCATTAACCCAACCCTGAGGCTGGGCGCCTGCAGATGTGAGCCCCCCTCCACAGAGGAGCGCCGATAATGTTAAGAGCATATGTCTAAAACAAGAAGCAGGGCAGTTCAGACTCCTGTTTCCCCAACAAGCCCAAATTATATTAGAAAAGTCAATATCAAGAGCAAGAGCAAGCCAATCAGTAAAAAAAAAATTATATATATATATATATATAATATATTATATATATATAATATAGTATATATATATATATATATATATATATATATATATATTTGCTGGTCAAAACACTTTAGGACTACAAAAAGGAACCAATACAAAGCTAATACACTTAAGCAGAATATGGGGGACAAATGAATACTCCATTTGTGTTTTACTCATTTCAGACATCTGTTCCCAGAATCAGTAATCTGTTCAACATTCTACTGCAAAAAGATTTTATTTTCCATTCCGGATAACCAGGATTTTAAGTCCACACACTGATCATCACTATACTGCTCCAGGATCTTTACCAAGTGGACAACTGTACCACCACAATCATTGGTGTGGTGTTGTACCTGGTGATCTATGAAGTACGTGGAAAAACATCAACTGATAGGAAAAAAAAAAGCATAATGTTTTTCATTGTGTGTTACTTTATCACTCTGTGCCTCTAGGAAAGCCAAATGGGTGTAATTTATTTCTCCTCCCTCTGGCATCACAAGCAACAATAACAGTCAATATGATTCAGCACAAGGAGACGTAATGAGGAGGTGTTTCACTTAAGAAATGAGGTTAACGGCATTAAATCCTCACACTAGAATTTCAATTGATTTTTCAATATATAACGTGGATTTGTCCTGATATAAAAACACAAAAGTCACAAATGGGTTGCTTTGCCCTTATTTCTGAATTATGCACTTAAAAATCAGGAGTGTCAGTAACTGACCAGAACTGTACACACAGACGGGATGTGAGACGAAACAAAAACAGCATAAAAGACCCTACAGAGTGCAGTCTGTAAATGTTTGTACAAGTCCATCTGGGACTTGTCCAAATCCACTATGCAGTCTGAACGCTAAGTAAAATGCAGGAGGCGACACATGAGGTTGATTATGGAGCAGTGCTATTTCGAAAGAAAGCAAGAAAGAAAGAAAAAAGAAGAAATAGATGTCATTCGTTTGATATCCAAGACAAAAAATGACCATCCAGTCTTAACAGCAACAAGTCCAAAAGCCCGTCTCGGTCATGGTATGGGGTCGTGTCAGTGCCCTTGGCAAAGGTAATTTACAATTCTGTGATGGCAGCATTAATGGAGAAAAGTACACTTAGATTTTGCAGCAAGATATGCTGCATTCAAAATGACATATTTTCCAGGGACGTCCATGCATTCTTCAGCTAGACAATGCAAAACCACATTCTGCACACATTACAAAGACATGGTGACAGAAGAGGAGGATACAGGTACTGGACTGGGCTGCCTGCAGTCTTGACTGATTAAAAACAAATGTGTGGAAAATTTAGAAAAGAGTACGATATATAATCTGTCAACAAGCTTCTGGATTTTTGAAGCCCAATGAGACATTGCATGTACTATATAATAATACAAATTATATAACGGCTGAGTGGATCCTTGTCATTTGATTAGTGGGTTGTATGTCACGTGACATGGATTATTCATGCTATTTGCCGTTATGTTTCGTTAACCGTGCAATAGCCCTTTTTTTAGCATGCAATTTTGGTGCTATATGAAATTTGCTATTGCACGCCTCGACCACCGTGCTCACTCACACTGCCGGGGGCAGTGTTTAGCTAAACATGGCAGAGTTTGTTTTGCTAGCACATGACGATTTGAAGGAGCTAATTGAGGCTGCTAATTCTTGTAACACACCTACAAAAAAATAAATCCACTCTGCTGTAAGCCGTCTGGTGGCATGAAGAGCTGTTAGGATGAAAAGCTGGACAAACGTCTGACGTGATTTTTCGCCGGACTGAGGAACTACACAAAGTCTGTGCACGGCATCACGGATGACATTGTTGCAATTTTGGACTCCCGTTTGAAGTTTGTGTTGGACTGTTAAGCACCAATGAAACACCAAAATGTAAATGTAAATATTTTCTGTTGTTTATAAATTAATAACAAATCAAATGACAAGGATCTGTTTTAGCCGTTATATAAAACAAATAATGAATGTTTTTACATTCTTTCAGTGGAACGAATATCTAATTCGGTGAAAGCTGGAACGTACCATTCAATGAGCCTCGTTGAATGGTACGTTCCAGCTTTCACCTCATGAAATATTCGTACCATTGAACTCATAAACCATTCATTATTTGTATAATATTACAGTTGTGGTGTTGACAGTTTCCTATAAAGTTCACCAGAGTTCAATTCTATCAGTCAAACAAGTAACTCCATACAGTTGTGTGTACTAATTAATTAAAAGAACACGTACAAAAATTGCAGAATGGGCAAACCAATATTGCATTGCGACTGAGATATTATTACTTAAACTATCGGACTTGGCGTTTTTCCCTCCTCCTTATTCTGTTCTGCACAGTTTGATTTCAAAGGCAGAGCCATGCAGCCAGCCAGGTCCTCTCCATCATCACTCCAGGTCACAGAGCTTTAAGTTCAGGATGTCTGCCTCTCAGACATGTATGCTCGTATTCCGAGGACCCAGAGACAGACTTTTTGTAAATGAGCTACATTTCTATTGGGTCTAAAATCGAAAACCATATCCTGGCTGATTTCTGCAAAGTTTGGCTTTTCTACACAGATATCTGTCAGTCTCATTAGAGTAGCCTGCTGCCACAGGTTACAAATGCAAAATGGACCGTCTCATATCACACTCCACTGTTCCCTACGGGATGCATTCTTGCTCAAAATGAAACAGAAGCCCTCTCCCTTCTTTTTGCATCAAAGGACCACCCAAATGACCAGAGCTCCAAAACAAGTATAACCTCCATGCTTTTCCAGTAGATTGAGCATATTTAACGCTACATAAAAACACAACATAGGTAAATTGACAGTGTAATTAATTCATAAAAACTATCGAAATTAACCATTGATTTTGAAGCATAATTAATGAAGAACGTGGAAAAGGAAAGAAGTGTTCCTACCAGAGTTTGACTGTTGCTGTGTCGTTTTTATACTGTAAAATGCTACGTGGCAACACATACTGCCAAAAAATTAAACATTTAAACTTTTCCAATTCGTTCAGCTGCAAAGACAAACCTGATGAATACAAGAAAGATGTACAAGTCAATTTAGAACATCCACTCATTCATTTTCTATGCCCACTTATTCCATTTAAGGGTTATGGGGAGGGGGGGTGGATACTATCCTATCAGTCATTGGGTGAGAGGCGGAGGACACCCTGGACACGGCCACATACAGGCAGAAACACATTCACACCTATGGGCAAATTTAAATTTCCAGTTCACCTAACCAGTCCGATCGGAAGTGGCAGGAAGCCAGAGCACCTGGAACCAACACAAACACATGGAGAACATGCAAACTCCACACAGAAAGAACCAGGTGGGAAGCAATTACACAATCATCTTGCTGTGAGGCAACAGTGCTAACCACTTAACCACTGTGCTGCCTAATTACTTGCATGAAAATATTTGAAGAAATTAAGTTGTAACATCACAAAAATCAGATTCTTCAAGCAGCAATCACAACAAAAGCTTGTTTTTCCTAAGCAGTGGGAAAAGCTGAGGTCATACCCTGTAAAATACTTTCATATCAGGTTTGGGAACACATGTTTGTTTTGAAAATTACAGCACCTACCACACTGTAGAACCTCTACATGACCTTGAAAGGCCAAACTTTTAGAATGGTTATTCTAATGGAATTGTTACAGGTAACACTAATATTAAGTCACATATTTCCTTTCCATTAGTAACATGGCCATGGGTGCAATTTGGTGGGGGATAGGGGGGACATGTCCCCCCCCACCTTTTCAACCAGGGTGGACAGAATATGGTATGTCCCCCCCCACCTTCTGACATATATGTGTGTACTTGACACATGCTATGTCAGTCTTATGTGCAAAACCATGTCAGAATAGTATCTTTGTTTATCCAAGTTTGTATTTTTAGCGGCATTGACTTGTTTACAACACCTGATTCTTGTTTGTCACATTCGGAATTTTCTGGAAACCAAAAATAGTTGCCTCTAGGGACTAGTGTCTACACATAAGTAGCAATGGACCATATGCTAATTTACTAAATTCTGAAAGTTAGAAAAGGAAATCAGAAAAGCTATCTGGGACCTCAGAAAGCCCATCTGCAATTATTGCTTGATCTCCAAAATCTGTCTATGCAAGTGAAATTATGTTCAGTATGAGTGTTGTCATTAGGGCCACTTCAAAAATTAAATTCATGATAAGTCATTTATCCTAAACTTATGATCTGTTGTTTTTTTCAAACTTATGCAAAAACAAATCTTGAGAAAAAAAATACAGTATGCGATAGTTAATAATTATTAAGAGCCTGTTCTTTCATATTTATGAAAACATTTTACCACATTGCATTTGTTTTGTTTTTTTAATGAAAACTCAACCTATCATTCTTTTTGAGTTATACACATGTGGTGATACCTTATTTACACCAGGATGTTAATAAAATCAATGCTGCTATTCTCAGAATAAAATACTTATATCCGCAGTTTCAAATTGCATAAGTCAAATGGTGTCCACTTTATGGTCTTCTCAAAACATTAAAATTACTGTTCTGGATGCTCAGAAACCGTTGGCTTCTGGGGGCTAAAGCGGCCCCCAGACCCCCGGCCTATGGGCTTCGGCCCTGCGGGCCTCGCACTTTGGCCCCCCCCCCCCAATTTCTAGTTCTAGATTGCGCCCTTGATCATGGCATTTGACCTCTGGTGTACTTGAAAGTTTAAACTCTTGGAATGGCTATTTTGACGGCATGGTCACAACTAGGCATGCACATAACTGGTACTCATTGTGCTTGTGTGTGCTATAAATAAATGATGTGCAGCAGAAAACACAAGGGAAGCACTTTATTAAAGAAAGCAATGACAGTTTTTGGAACGTTTCTGTGTAGGCTCTCAGTTGTCCAGGTGGTTTCCATAGTAGAGAAGCTTGACTCTTCGACTGGACTGGGTTGCTTGACGCGAGGACGGTTTGCTTCAAAACGCAGAAGCTTCCTCAGCTAAAATTCTTGCTCTGGTAATCTGACTTCTGTCTGACCCCTGTCGAGAACAAAAAAGTGTTTCCCTCTGCTGTACATCAATGATTTTTTAGCACACACGAGCACAATGAGTACCAGTTATGTGCACCCCTGCAACTTCACCTATGGTTTACTGTTCATCTAATGAAGTCAAAGATCAACTTCTTTTGACCACATGACCTTTGCTCTTGGTGACATTAAAAAGTCAAACTCAAAGTCATAACTGTTTAACTCAAACACTTGGGAGCAAATATGAATTAAACATGGTGGAAAGGTTGTGTGTTAGATGTTGTTAAATGTCAACACCAAGCAGAATCACTGGTATCAACCAATTACAAAGAAATAATTTGTATGAATCTGTGTCAAACATGTAATGTGTAAGTGTTATATTCCATAGGTGCCCGTTGTAGTGTTTCTTTCTTTTTAACTATTTTAACTAGGGATGTCCCGATCAGGTTTTTTGGCCCTGATCCGATTCCGAGTCATCTGATTTTGACTATCTGCCGATACAGAGTTCCGATCCGATACTTTAAAAAACTGAATGAACAATGAACAAATGCTAAACATATAATATTTTCATTTTGATCACCTTATTTTATTATTTATCACTTAAATAGTGCACTTCTCCTTGAGTTAGCTTGAACAATCAAGTAATAATCTACCAGACTTAAAAATGTACAAATTTCCATGTTATTTTATTTGTCTAAAAATAAATGTCCAAGGTTCCTTATGTTAAACAAGAAATTATCTAATCTGAAATAACAGGTGGTTTTAATTTACAGATGAAAGGTTTCTAAAGAACCATTTATTGATTTAGCTATTTTAATTACAAGTGTTCTAAACTTTTTTTAAACAGTAATCAGAAATTTTGAGGTAACAAACAACAACAAAAAATATTTACAAGGATTTTTCTTCAGAAAACTGCTCTATAAAGGAGCAGTCCTGTGACATGTTTCTGTTTTGTAGAGATCAGTGGTTTCTGCACCGATCTGTTTTGTACAGATCAGTGGTTTCTGCCACTAGTCTTCTGTGTTTTGGCCCGACACAGCGCGAAGCTACGTCACAGCTCAGAGCGCCAAAAGATGGATAATTGAATCAACACCTACCTCAAAACTTTAATAACATACCAAACAAAAAAAGTAATAAAGACAATAAACTTGGTAAGAATTCAGTTTACAATAAAGCCTCCTGTACCCCTTGGGTCTGTGTTGTATAATATGTCTTGTTAACTGTTTGGAATGATGCCTGTCTGCTAGTCATATGGTTTGTCTGCCTGTACCTCTTGTTATGTTTTTTCCTTTGTTCAATAAAAAAAAAAGAAGATTGGGTTGAACTTTGACCGCGTCAGCCTGCCGACAAGCGGCAATGCACGCTCCCGTCAGAAGCGTCGTTTTAGCTCGGTTTTTGACGCGATGCTTCTGATGCCTCTAAAAAGCAACGTGTCTCATTGAAAATAATGCTTTTTAGACCGATTTTTGATGCCTCTGATGCTTCCAACGCGTGAAAGGCCCATTAATCTGCAATGATGAGCTTGAAATAGTGCTGATCAAAATAATGAGGATAAAATCTATATCGGATTTCTGATCTGGATGCAACGTCCTATTTCGATTACGTCTGAAACCACGTGATCGGACCCAATTTTCGATCACGTGATCGGATCAGGACATCCCTAATTTTAACACAACTTGGAGGGAATGGTGTGACTAACTGTTTTATTGAGAACATTATACATATTTTGTGATGATGGAGTAGAACATTCCTAAAGGAAATCTGTACACAATTACATACAAACAGAAGAACTACAACTTGACCAAAGCTCTGTGAGTCCTCCAGGACTTCAAAGTATTGCCTTTGTCAGGTGTACGTGTTTATCATAGTCTTCAGCAGATTGTCTGAGTACTGAAAATAGTACAAGAAGCAATATGCATGTGTGAGAGTATCCGTCCCATGAGGCTCTGGATACCCACATCTGCCCGGAAACAAAGGCATGCATGGATGATGTTTAATTGCACCTGAGATCACACGCATGTCCTCTACTATTTCTGATAATGAACAGCTTGGCAGCTGAGACCAATTACCAATGGCTGAAAAACACATTGTAAGTTCAAGTTTGTAGCAGTGAAGTTAAAGTTTGCATTGCAAGTTGTGATTTGAACCTCATTTGAAAGTGCAGATATGTAGTATAGACCTTCCCATTCTCATACATACCAGAATAACAGCCCATGTGAGGAATCGACACATGATGTGACTGTTCATCCCCTTGTAGCAGATGATAATTTTGCCTGCCTGTATGGAAGTAAAGAAAGAAGTTCAGAGACCAACACTCAACTATATATTTAATGAGAAATACCATAAAAGCACAAAAAATCTGCCCGTCCCATTTATTTACCTTTGGGTAACTAAATAGTCACAGGATGCTGGTGTCAGTGATGTGTCCCTGACATGGCAGTCAAATTTCTGCCATCTTGCACACCCAGATGTGGTGTGCACGTCATCTGCGCCGCCTGATTAATTTGGTGATGATGAATGTGTTTCAGCTGACGACATTAGCATTGACAAACACAAACGAGGGCAGCGGACACCTGGTGTGTCCTCTAAGACGCATTGACTGAAGGGTTGAGTGCAAACCGCCCACCGGGAATTAAGCAATGTGGCTGTTTTCACATGGCGACTTCCCACCACTTACATGGTAGTGATGCAGATGCCGCCATCGCGGACTGTAAGTTGACTCAGACTCAAAAGACCAAAACGTCTTCCGTCACTTTCTGATAGCCTTTTGTCAATAATCAGCAGCTGTGAGCATGGTGGGAAAATGTATTTCATTCCACTGAGGTCTTTAGATTAATGCGATCATCAAACTACATCACTAATCCGCCAGTTATATAAACTGCAATAACATATTCACATAGAAATGTAAATATATTACACCAGGGCTGGCCTAATTTGACTAAAATAAGCTTTCAAAATTGGAGGTCATTTAAAGAAAACAAAAACTAGATAAAAATATGACTATGAATATGAATATAGTATACATAGTACTCTCACAGCAGTTCTCAAATTATATGACAGACATATCATTTATCTTACTTGCATGCCCATAAATCCCATGACAATGGAGTTGATTGTACCCAGAACCCCCTCTGGGTCAAAGGGCTGCGTGGTGTGATACATCTCCTGCAAAACGAGAGATGAAAACCACCAGAAAGATCATCTGGTTTTATTTTGTCTGCATGGATTGTGACAGACGCAGTGATGAATGGGGTGTGAAACTGATCTTACTTTGCATGTAGGATATCTGTACATGTTATCACCAAACATCCATCTATCAATGTATCCTGCTGCACCTCCAGTGCAGTTTGGGTAAAGACCATCATCGCCAATGCCGCCAGCTCCCAAATAACCCCTGGAAGCAAATAAGAACAGAATGATTATAAACAGAGAATTAAACGGGCACTCTTTATAGAGGACACAAAATAATTGGCCTTGTCACTCCAAAAATTTTGGAGGAACCAGGATCTCCATCAATGCCCCGTCATACAATGGTTACTTCACGTCACCTTCACAGACCCCTCCAACACCCCCTCATTATCTGTTGAGGGGGTGCATCACTACATTCCCCACACTATGGAATCTACCTGCCTCCTGGCTGGCAACATTCAAACCAGATAACTAGTGGACAACCACATCTCACAGGTACCTATCTATCGCTCACAGCTAGGTGATACTTGAATGTCCCATGAGCATTTTTCACTTGCTGAGCCCTCAGCACTGAAACAACTGTGCAGTGGACCATGTACAGAGAAATGCCCCACATGGTCATAATGCCGTAGCTGATGTTCCCTCACAATGTAAAGTAAACTTCATATGAGTCTCCCTTAGCAACTGTTCATTTGACAAAATGTCATTCCAGAGGCACCCAAGGATCCAACAGAGACACCAACTATAGTGCAATAATTCATTCATTCATTAAACAATCAAAGTATCTGTGGGTGAAAAATTGCAGTTTTCCCCATGTCTGCAGGCATGGGGAAAAGGCATTTGATACTGTGGATCATTCCATCTTGAAACCAGGATTGCTGAATATTGGTCTGTCAAAGCAAGCAGTGGGTTGGTTTGCGAACTACCTGTCTGACAGAATGCAATGTACACACTTCGGTGGTAGTTTCTCTACAATGTTAAAAGTCTCCTCTGGTGTGCCCAGGGCTCTGTTTTAGGTCCAATTTTGTTTAGCATTTTTGTGGATGTACTTGGCAGAAATGTCCCTGATGCTAAATTCTATTTTACGCTGATGATACTGTCATTTACTGTTGTGGCTCCACCCTTGCCAAGGCCATTGGCTTTTTACAGACTGCCTTTAACCTTATGGAACGTCAGCAACTAAATTTGAAACTTGTTCTTAGCATTTCCAAAACCAAATTTATGATTTTTTTCGTCAGCTTCTAAATCTGAAACTCATTCTTAACGTTTCCAAAACCAAATTTATGATTTTTTCCAAATGGCAGGAAGACTCTAGAGCCCCCTCCCAATGTGTTCTCCCTGCAAGGAAATATGATTGAGCTAGTGCCTTGCCACAAGTATCTGGGTGTTCTGATTGATGACAAGTTTTCTTTAAGTCTCATATAGAGAACCTGATCAAAAAACTAAAGCTAAAACTGGGGTTCTTTTATCGTAACAGGACATGTTTTACCTTTGCCACTAGGAAAAATTTAGTAGCCGCCACCTTTCTTCCTTTATTGGATTACGGCGACCTTCTTTATATGCATGCCCCTGCAAATTGTCTCCAATCTCTGGACTCCGTGTATCACGGTACCCTGAGGTTTTTTTTTTACATGTTGTAAAACCCTCACTCACCACTGCAACTTATATAGCAGAGTTGAGTGGCCCTCGTTGGCTGCACGTCGTCTCTCACACTGGCACATTTTTATTTACAAAGCGATCTTAGGTCTACTCCCCCAATATCTACTCCTTGCGGTCCAATGATTGCTATTTGCTCAATGTCCCCAAAATTCACACTGAGTTAGGTAAGCAATCCTTCATGTACTTCGCACCTGCTGCCTGGAACTCACTACAGAGAACTTTGAACTTGAGGGAACTAACTTCTCTTGGAACATTTAAAAACATTATGAGGGACTATCAGCCCCAACCAGTCCCAGCAGAAGACTGCCCCTCCCTGAGCCTGGTTCTGCTGGAGGTTTCTTCCTGTTAAAAGGGAGTTTTTCCTTCCCACTGTAGCCAAGTGCTTGCTCACAGGGGGTCGTTTTGACCGTTGGGGTTTTACATAATTATTGTATGGGCTTGCCTTACAATATAAAGCGCCTTGGGGCAACTGTTTGTTGTGATTTGGCGCTATATAAAAAAATTGATTGATTGATTGATTGACTTAGTATCTGCCTCATATCGTTCTTGTTTCTGCTTATGAAAGCCCCATATTAACTCTATGATGTAACCAGATTGTATTTGTCTGTTTTATTGTCTGATTCTGTGTTCTCATCCTGAAACTTAATGTTTTTAAGCTGCTTTCTTGGCCAGGCTTCCCTTGGAAAAGCAATCTTTGTGTCTCAATGGGATCGATCTGGTCAAATAAAATTTTAATAATAATTTAAAAAATCTGGCCTCTCAGAGTGTGTTGGGCCTGCTTGTCTTTGTTGATAGAAGACGTGTTTCTTCAAGTTCACGACCAAACATCTGATCATGGCCCAAACTAGCCAAAGGCCATGTTTGTATTATGGATTTGTTTTACTATGGCAGGGGCCCATAAGACGGCTCTCTGAGTGTGTAAAGTCAGAAGGCTCTATGGGTAATGTTTGCATGCGGTACCTGTGGGAGCTTCTCCAGGTGCACCTGTTTTCTGCTTCGACCAAAATAAATCTCTCTCTGCATCGTATGACTGAATTCCGAGTGCTCCTTGGGTCGCCCGTCTATATTTTATGCTGACATCATCAAGGAAATTCCACAGGAGTATCAATAAGCACAGATGTGAGCAATAATAAATAGTATAAATATTATTCACCATGTACAGGTGTTTGATTAAAAGGTAACAGACTGCAGACAACAAACATTGTTAAATGGCTCTGACTCTTCAGTGATATTAACACATGTATGTGTGCAGGCAAAAAAACCATCAGAAGCCTGTCCAGCTGTTACAACCCATTGATCCAACTGCAATCAACTTGCCACCATCAAAACAAAATCTCTTTTTCAAAAACTTTGCGTGAAACACATTTTACTTGAATAATACCACACACAAAATCAATTAGAGAGTGGCTATACGCCCAACCGTTGGGTCAATAAAGTAAATTCGCGAGCATATACGCCCAACCACAACCGACCAATGAGTGTGCTTGTAAGCTCACTTCCGGTTTCAACGCGGGACGGAAAAAGGTGGATTTTTTCTCGCCGGCTGTGGGAGGGTTCACAGCCCGCCGAGGAGCTGTGATCTAATGCAGTTCTGTTTGGCTCATCAGACCCAGGGAACAGTGTCAAACTAACACCATCTTACAGCCAACAAGCAGCATTTTGTTCAAAAACTGTTTCATTGTTGTTAACAGGCTTCCGTTCAAAATGCTTATGAAGTTTGTCTGTTTTCATCCATTGCGGTGTTTTCGCAGTAATTAAAGACGGCGCCATTAAATGTGTCAAACATACGCCACAATAGAGCCTTAAAAAGTGGTGTAAAAAATGTAGTTTAGATGCACAAAACATGTCAAATACAAGATCACAGTTGGGCGAATAAGATAAGATATTATATTTATTTGCCCAACGGTTGGGCGTATAGCCTTTGCCAATCAATTATCCCATTCTTAGATCTGACGACGGCACTTTTTTCACAAAAAGTGAAAAAAGTGCTATCGTTTGACCTCAACACAATATTCTAAAACCTATGGCATGCGAAGTCATGCAGGGAGAAAAAAGACACTCAAAAGAAGCAACACTGGGCACGAGACCAAGGAAGATGGATCTCCTGCCTCCATTTCTCTTACTGCACATGACACACTGAGATCGGCTAATTATGCCCTCTGAGGCATCCGCCACAGGCACATAAATCACGGCAGCTCATAACAGCAGCAGCAGCACATGGTACACAAAACTGCTGCCTTACAACAAATCAAAACTGGAGCAGAGAGACATTGATGAAATCTACACTTTTGTTATACAGTATCTGTACAGCCATTATATAATAAAAAAAAGGACTGAAGTCCTATTAGATTACTGTATTACTTTGATCTAACATTCAAACCTCATTAATGTTTTCTAAGCTCTGAGTAATGTTGTCTGAACCCTTTTAAATAGCCAGCGGACTCATGGTTCCGCGTCAAACTCCATGTCCGTGCATCTGTACCATTCACCACAGAGAAGCTGTGTGCACAATGGGAGCATCTTCTTCCTGCAACTTCTTTGGTCATTGTTATTGGCCGAGTGCTGCAGATTACAAATATAATAGGAATCAGATAGGAGAAGGTATCTGAGCAGATTTCATACAGTCCCTCGTCTCCAAACTGCAAGGAGACAAAGGCTTCTCATTCAAAAGTCAGTGAATGCATTTTTAAATAAAAAAAATGCTGTGGTAAGATTTTTTTAATATTGGACAGGTGCATGTTCTAATGTAGCAGTAAAAGCAATCATAATGACAAGGGTCATTATGATGATTTTTAAAACAAGTCACTGTGACAATAAATCTGTTTTTGACACTATTACTCCCCAATACAATACATATACTAGATGACATTTGTATGAGCTTGATATTAAGTTCATGCAAGATTTTATTTTTAAACATGACCTGTCCTCTGCCAATGTTGATTTTAACTTGACATCTGGCACTATGGGTGTTCAAATAGACACAGTGTGTATTATTTGACTAGATGTCCCACATTATGTGAAATAACCATGCCTATGGGAGGACAAAAGCAAGCTTGTCTGGAAAAGCCCCCTGCCACTCAAGCCCTTGATTGGGTCTCGATGCACAGGAAGTGGACTGCAAGCACTTGTGCAACAGACAGATCACCTGGTCAGTTGGCCAGATAAATTGTGTTAGCTCTTCAAGGTATACAGTGCATCCGGAAAGTATTCACGGCGTTTCACTTTTTCCACATTTTGTTGTGTTACAGCCTTATTCCAAAATGGAGTCAATTCATTTTTTCCCTCAAAATTCTACGCATAACACCCCAAATGACAACATGAAAAAGTTTTTTGAAATCACATGTACATAAGTATTCACAGCCTTTACTCAATACTTTGTTGATGCACCTTTGGGAGCAATTACAGCCTCAAGTCTTCTTGAATATGATGCCACAAGCTTGGTGCACCTATCTTTAGGCAGGTTTGCACATTCCTCCTTGCAGCACCTCTCAAGATCCAGGTTGGATCAGGTTGGATGGGGAGCGTCGGTGCACAGCCATTTTCAGATCTCTCCAGAGATGTTCAATCAGATTCTGGTCTGGGCTCTGGCTGGGCCACTCAAGGACAATCACAGAGTTGTCCTGAAGGTTCAAGGTTCAAGGTTACTTTATTTGTACCAAAAGGTAAATTGTTTTGGCAGTGAGTCACACCATTCATAACAATCACATAACACATAAAAACCGATAAAAATACCCTAAATATAATTAAAAATATAAAAATACAATAAAAATATAAAAATATAATATAAAAAATATAAGAATACAATACCAATAAAGCAGTGCAGTACAGGCCAATAGCATGGCGCCAGAACAAAAGTCACAGAGCGTGTGCCATCTCAAAGCAAAAAAGCGGATAAATTAATTAAATATACAATCAAGATCGTCTGTTAAGTACACTAATAGCAGCAGGAATAAAAGTGCTCTTATAGCGCTTAGTTCTACAAAAAGGAACTTTATACCTCCGTCCTGAAGGGAGCAGTTCAAACTGATCAAAAGAGGATGTGAGGCGTCCTTTAGAACTGCCTCAACCAATCTGAAGTCACTCTTTTGATATCTTGGCTGTGTGCTTAGGGTCATTGTCCTGCTGAAAGATGAACAGTCATCCCAGTCTGAGGTCAAGAGCGCTCTGGAGCAGGTTCTCATCCAGGATGTCTCTGTACATTGCTGCATCCATCTTTCCCTCAATCATGACCAGTCTCCCAGTTCCTGTCACTGAAAAACATCCCCACAGCATGATGCTGCCACCACCATGCTTCACTGTAGGGATGGTGACTGGGTTCCTCCAAACATGACGCCTGACATGCACACGAAAGAGTTCAATCTTTGTCTCATCAGAACAGAGAATTTTGTTTCTCATGGTTTGAGAGTCCTTCAGGTGCATTTTGGCAAACTCCAGGCAGGCTGCCATGTGCCTTTTACTGAGGAGTGGCTTCCATCTGGCCACTCTACCATAGAGGGCTGATTGGTGGATTGCTGCAGATTGTTGTCCTTCTGAAAGATTGTCTTCTCTCCATAGAGGAATGCTGGCGCTCTGACAGAGTGACCATAAGGTTCTTCATCGGGTCACCTCCCTGACTAAGGTCCTTCTCTCCCGATCACTTAGTTTAGACTGGCAGCCAGCTCTAGGAAGAGTCCAGGTGGACTTCAATTAAGCTGTAGAAACATCTCAAGGATTATCAGTGGAAACAGGATGCACCTGAGCTCAGTTTTGAGCTTCATGTCAAAGGGTGTGAATATTTACGTAGACGTGATTTTTATTTTTAATAAATTGGCAAAAATCTCACATTGTTGTTATGGGGTATTGTGTGTAGAACTTTGAGGGAAGAAAATGAATGTCATCCATTATGTACATGTTATTTCTTAGTTTATTTTGAATAAGTCTGCAAAAAATAAAAAAAAATAACTTTTTTTTACATTGCCATTATGGGGTGTTGTGTGTAGAATTTTGAGGAAAAAAAAATATTTAATCCATTTTGGAATAAGGTTGTAACATAACAAAATGTGGAAAATTGATGCATTGTAAATACCTGGAAGAGTTGTTGACAATTCAACAATGTGTGATGTAACAAAAGCTTCTTGTATTTTGTCACATCAAATGGGCATAACCAAGGATCTTTAAACCTTAATTGCCAAGGAGGTTATGTTTTGCATTGAGGGGGAAATGTCTGGGGAAAATTCTAACCCTTGGTTAGAGGGACTTAGTTACAATCAGTGAGTCTGGCATTCAATATGACAACTACACAGGTACTGTTACTTTAACTGCCTGGGTTACTTTATACAACTCAGTTTTAGTTATTCTCAAATTACCCAGATACTTGTATTCGGTTACCTGCAATTAATAATGACTTACAGTAACTGACTTACAGTTAATCTTATTACTTCTATTGTTACCTTGAGTCATTCAGTGACTTTTACTTTTAAATTGGTTGCCTTTCATGATAAATATATTTAGATCTTTATGATATTCTGCTGACAACAAAGAAATGAACAGATGAATGTGATTAAAATATAACTTCTTTTGTGTAGGTAACAATAATTAGTTTGTAGATAAATCTCAGCCAGCACCCCGTTGAGAAAACCCTGCCTGTGCCTCTGATGCTGACTGGCACATGATGTTAAATTTCAGATACAGTTCATGACATTGCATGACCTTGTTTGACTTACGTGGGGCAATTGGGTATGGGCATGAGGAAGGTGATGCACAACCACAACATCTCCAGCAGGAGGACAACCAGCCACTGAGGCCAATAAACAATCACATCCTGGATGGGGTTCCACCAGTGATTCTGGAACACATAAACTGTATGTTGAATGTAAATTAATACTGTTAATTTCATTTGTTCATTTAATTACTTGTGTACATCGTGATGGCCTCACTATGGATTAGTGGTTGGCATTGTTGTCTCACACTGAGAAGGTCCTGCGATCACCTCCCACATGGTCCTTTCCATATTGAGTTTGCATGTTCTCCCTGTTTCCATAGATTCGTCCCAGGTGCTTTAATTACCTCCCACTTCCAAAGACATGCAGGTTCGGGAAACTGGTGACTCTAAATTGGCTGTAGGTGTGAATGGGTTTGTCTGTCTATATGCGGACTGGTGGCCTGTCCACGGTGCACCCCACCTTTTACCCAGTAACCACTGGGATCGGCTCCAGCTCTGTCGTGAGTTGGAGAAGCGGGTACAGAAAATTAATGAACATCATGATTGTAATCTAATTTTGGCAGATTTTGCTTTCCAACTCCACTGGAATTTATTTCAAATACTGTAACATGTCCGAAACTACACCTGCTTATTGAACAAAACAAAGTGACAAATCTCCTTCACAGTGCAGTTATTAAAGGTGACATGCATCATGTGTCTTAATATTCTTTAATTGATTTTTGATGAACCTGTCCATGTTCTGCTGGCAGTACTCAGGAAGAAGCATCATCAGTGTTGCCAGATACAGCTGATAACGTCCAGCTGAAAAGCTGCTCAAAAACCACCAAAATGCACACAAATCCATATAACTATAAAAATGTTACGAGCGAAGCGACGCGTAGTGGTGCAAAGCTCACTCATGGTACAGGGAGTCCCAAACTTGAAGTGCCAAATTTTTAGTCCACAGTGAAACAATGTCGGACTCTGTAGTTTTCTCTGGGCCCCTCCCCAATCGGACCGGGAGTGTTCTCCTTGAATTGCTGGCTGTCTGAGTGGTGTCCAAAAAATGAGGTGGGCTTCATAGGTAATTGGAAAAGTTTCTGGGGAAAACCTGGTCTTGTTAGGAGAGACGGCATCCATCCCACTTTGGATGGAGCAGCTCTCATCTCTAGAAATCTGGCCAATTTTATTAAACCCTCCAAATCGTGACTATCCAGGGTTGGGAGCAGGAAGCAGAGTTGTAGTCTTACACACCTCTCTGCAGCTTCTCTCCCCCTGCCATCCCCCCAATACCCCATCCCCGTAGAGACGGTGCCTGCTCCCAGACCACCAATAACCAGTAAAAATCTATTTAAGCATAAAAATTCAAAAGAAAAAATAATATAGCACCTTCAACTGCACCACAGACTAAAACAGTTAAATGTGGTTTATTAAACATTAGGTCTCTCTCTTCTAAGTCCCTGTTAGTAAATGATATAATAATTGATCAACATATTGATTTATTCTGCCTTACAGAAACCTGGTTACAGCAGGATGAATATGTTAGTTTAAATGAGTCAACACCCCCGAGCCACACTAACTGTCAGAATGCTCGAAGCACGGGCCGAGGAGGAGGATTAGCAGCAATCTTCCACTCCAGCTTATTAATTAATCAAAGACCCAGACAGAGCTTTAATTCATTTGAAAGCTTGACTCTTAGTCTTGTCCATCCAAATTGGAAGTCTCAAAAACCAGTTTATTTGTTATTATCTATCGTCTACCTGGTCGTTACTGTGAGTTTCTCTGTGAATTTTCAGACCATTTGTCTGACTTAGTGCTTAGCTCAGATAAGATAATTATAGTGGGTGATTTTAACATCCACATAGATGCTGAGAATGACAGCCTCAACACTGCATTTAATCTATTATTAGATTCAATTGGCTTCGCTCAAAGTGTAAATGAGCCCACCCACCATTTTAACCGCACTTTAGATCTTGTTCTGACATATGGCATAGAAATGGAACACTTAACAGTATTTCCTGAAAACCCCCTGTTGTCTGATCATTTCTTAATAACATTTACATTTACTTTAATGGACTACCCAGCAGTGGGGAATAAGTTTCATTACAGTAGAGTAGTAGTAGTACAGTCTTTCTGAAAGCGCTGTAACTAGGTTTAAGGATATGATTCCATCTTTGTTATGTTCTTCAATGCCATATACCAACACAGTGCAGAGTAGCTACCTAAACTCTGTGAGTGAGATAGATTATCTCGTCAATAGCTTTACATCCTCATTGAGCACAACTTTGGATGCTGTAGCTCCTCTGAAAAAGAGAACCTTAAATCAGAAATGCTTGACTCTGTGGTATAACTCACAAACTCGCAGCTTAAAGCAGATAACCCATAACCTGGAGAGGAAATGGCGTGTCACTAATTTAGAAGATCTTCATTTAGCCTGGAAAAAGAGTCTGTTGCTCTATAAAAAAGCCCTCCGTAAAGCTAGGACATCTTACTATTCATCACTAATTGAAGAAAATAAGAACAACCCCAGGTTTCTTTTCAGCACTGTAGCCAGGCTGACAAAGAGTCAGAGCTCTATTGAGCTGAGTATTCCTTTAACTTTAACTAGTAATGACGTCATGACTTTCTTGGCTAATAAAATTTTAACTATTAGAGAAAAAATTATTTATAACCATCCCAAAGACATATCTTTATGTTCGGCTGCCTTCAGTAATGCTGGTATTTGGCTAGACTCTTTCTCTCCGATTGTTCTGTCTGAGTTATTTTCATTAGTTACATCCTCCAAACCATCAACATGTCTATTAGACCCCATTCCTACCAGGCTGCTCAAGGAAGCCCTACCATTAGTTAATGCTTTGATCTTAAATATGATCAATCTATCTTTATTAGTTGGCTATGTACCACAGACCTTTAAGGTGGCAGTATTTAAACCATTACTTAAAAAGCCATCACTTGACCCAGCTATCTTAGCTAATTATAGGCCAATCTCCATCCTTCCTTTTCTCTCAAAAATTCTTGAAAGGGTAGTTGTAAAACAGCTAACTGATCATCTGCAGAGGAATGGTCTATTTGAAGAGTTTCAGTCAGGTTTCAGAATTCATCATAGTACAGAAACAGCATTAGTGAAGGTTACAAATGATCTTCTTATGGCCTCAGACAGTGGACTCATCTCTGTGCTTGTCCTGTTAGACATGGACCTCTAATTTCCTGCTTTTAAATTCAGATAAAACTGAAGTTATTGTACTTGGCCCCACAAATCTTAGAAACATGGTGTCTAACCAGATCCTTATTCTGGATGGCATTACCCTGACCTCCAGTAATACTGTGAGAAATCTTGGAGTCATTTTTGATCAGGATATGTCCTTCAATGCGCATATTAAGCAAATATGTAGGACTGCTTTTTTGCATTTGCGCAATATCTCTAAAATTAGAAAGGTCTTGTCTCAGAGTGATGCTGAAAAGCTAATTCATGCATTTATTTCTTCTAGGCTGGACTACTGTAATTCATTATTATCAGGTTGTCCTAAAAGGTCCCTGAAAAGCCTTCAGTTAATTCAAAATGCTGCAGCTAGAGTACTGACAGGGACTAGAAGGAGAGAGCATATTTCACCCATATTGGCCTCTCTTCATTGGCTTCCTGTTAATTCCAGAACAGAATTCAAAATTCTTCTTCTTACTTATAAGGTTTTGAATAATCAGGTCCCATCTTATCTTAGGGACCTCTTAGTACCATATCACCCCAATAGAGCGCTTCGCTCTCAGACTGCAGGCTTACTTGTAGTTCCTAGGGTTTGTAAGAGTAGAATGGGAGGCAGAGCCTTCAGCTTTCAGGCTCCTCTCCTGTGGAACCGGCTCCCAATTTGGATTAGGGAGACAGACACCCTCTCTACTTTTAAGATTAAGCTTAAAACTTTCCTTTTTGAAAAAGCTTATAGTTAGGGCTGGATCAGGAGACCCTGAACCATCCCTTAGTTATGCTGCTATAGACTTAGACTGCTGGGGGGTTTCCCATGATGCACCCAGTGTTTCTTTTTATTCACCTCTTTTTGCTCTGTATGCACCACTCTGCTTTTAATCATTAGTGATTGATCTCTGCTCCCCTCCACAGCATGTCTTTTTCCTGATTCTCTCCCCTCAGCCCCAACCAGTCCCAGCAGAAGACTGCCCCTCCCTGAGCCTGGTTCTGCTGGAGGTTTCTTCCTGTTAAAAGGGAGTTTTTCCTTCCCACTGTCGCCAAGTGCTTGCTCATAGGGGGTCGTTTTGACCGTTGGGGTTTTTTTGTAATTATTGTATGGCTTTGCCTTACAATATAAAGCGTCTTTGGGCAACAGTTTGTTGTGATTTGGCGCTATATAAATAAAATTGATTTGATTTGATTTGAAACAGGAAATGTCAAATGTTGAACACTTCCTGGCATGGATGGAGCTAGAGCAGAGGATTCTGATTGGACACAGATGATTGACATGTCACAACACGCAAAAAAAAACAAAACTGCTAAGCCCATTCTGGGCAGGAGTTTGTGCTGTACGAGGTCTGTCCATAAAGTATCGTACCTTTTTATTTTTTTCAAAAACTATATGGATTTCATTCATATGTTTTTACGTCAGACATGCTTGAACCCTCGTGCGCATGCGTGAGTTTTTCCACGCCTGTCAGTGACGTCATTCGCCTGTGAGCATGCCTTGTGGAAGGAGTGGTCCCGCCCCGTCGTTGGATTTTCATTGTCTGGAAATGGCGGAATGATTTGGGGTTTTTTTCCATCAGAATTTTTTCAGAAGCTGTTAGAGACTGGCACCTGGAAACCATTCGAAAAATTTATCTGGCTTTCAGTGAAAATTTTACGGGCTTCACAGAGAAAAAGCACACGACGGTCTCATATCCACAGAGCCATCAGCTTAGAAATGATCCAGTGGTTTGTGCCGCGATGTCGCAGCTCGCAGCGCGGCACACCGACCGTCTTTAAAGGGGTCCTTAAACCTGTAGTTAAAGTCCTTATTCTCTGTGAAGCCCGTAAAATTTTCATTGAAAGCCAGACAAATTTTTCGAATGGTTTCCAGGTGCCAGTCTCTAACAGCTTCTGAAAAAATTCTGATGGAAAAAAAGTCCTTTTCATTCCGCCATTTCCAGACAATGAAAATCCGACGAGGGGGCGGGACCACTCCTTCCACAAGGCGTGCTCACAGGCGAATGATGTCACTGACAGGCATGGAAAAACTCGCACATGCGCACAAGGGTTCAAGCATGTCTGACGTAAAAACATATGAATGAAATCCATATAGTTTTTGAAAAAAATAAAAAGGTACGATACATTATGGACAGACCTCGTATACCACAAAAAATTCTAATCGACCTTAGAAGAAGAAAAATGTTTGAAAGATGTTAAAAGCAGCATTTCTCCTTTAATTTGGGTTGCCTTATATATATGTGTTTCTCTGGTGATATTATGTGGGCAGGCAGCTGTTGATTCATGAGCCATAATGTGAAGACACTGAGACTGAAAGAAATACAGGTAATTTACTCCTCTTCTGTTCTGTATGAAACGTGTGTAAAGTCTTAATTTTTTAATTTTGCTGTCTGAGTGACACACCAGTGACACAACTTCAGATAAATAAATCCAAAGTTATCTTTCTTAAACCCAAACTGAAAGCAAATCTCTGCAACTTGATATAAATGAATTAAAATATAAAATCAAGCTTCCTGATGAAGTGGTGTAGAGGAGGATCTTCTTATAAAGACGACCCGATAGTTCGGCTACAATTTGCCAGAAAGTACATCTGAGATGAAAGCCTAGATTTGATGTTTTGGTGAAAGAAACTTTTGTATTTCTTCATAATTGATGTAAATAAAGTCCAAGACATATTCAGTGATTTGGAAATGTTCATGTTTCCAACCCCTGACTTGTCTGAAGAAAACTGGCAATAAAACTTATTTTTATTTGCAAGTATTATCAAGTTTTAGAGATTTGCTTTCAGAGTTTGTGGAAGATAATTTTAGAATTTTTTATCCTTTATATTTATTGTATTTCTTGTATTTGAAATGGCATAAACAAATTAAAATGTGTGAAATACAAAGTGTTCCAATAGTTTTGGAGGGCACAGTATCCTCACCTTATGATGAGTGCAAAATGAGTGTGGTATTATTACTGTTTTGTTTAAGAATGTTTCATTTTCACTGTTGTTGCACTTTGTATGAAATCATAGTCATATCTTATATCATACTGATATGATAATATTGAGATATGATCATTTGGCCATATTGTACAACCCTACTGTCAACTGAAAAGTATTAATTTACATCTACATTAAAACAAATGCTTAAAGTGGCTGGGGGTTAAGAGAAGCATTTGCTCCTAAAAGAGCCTGAAGGACCCATATGACATGGTGAGATGCTGAAGAGCTTTGCTCATTCATGTCTGCGACATATATATTAATTATGTAATATATAACTATTTTACCTTTACTATTTTAACAAAATATAAATATTTTAACTCTTCTAGTTGCGTAATGTATCATAAAAAGTAATGCGGCCAAAACATAAATAAATCTGACAGCAACAATCTCATTGTTTGCAACAAACCAAATTTAACTGCACTGCCACACGCTCCACATGCTAAAAATCCCCCCAGGTGTGCCCCCCCCATTTTGAGAACCGCTGGTTTAGTGTTAGTTCAGAGTTAAAGTTTCAGTTAGGGGATTAGTGGTTATTTAGGTTAGCTCTGTGTTGGACCACTACTTATTTCTGGTGATATGTGGAGCAGAGATGGATTTTCATACAAGGAAACAGATCAGATCTAGCCTTGCATCTTCTCATGTGCTTTCTGGTAAAGTAGATCTGAACTGTCAAGTCTTCTTTTGAATAAAATCCTCTTCTATAGCACTCCGTCATGAAGCTGTATAACTGGTGATGCAAAATGCAATTTTGCACTATGCAGTTTCTCCAGTCGCAGCCACAGAAGTCTATAACTTTTTCACGATTGTCTGGGTGGCTTGGTGGCTTCCCTCACTCGTCTTCTTCTTGCACGGTCACTCTGTGTTTGAAAACTCCCTCCTCCAGACAGATTTGCATTTCTTAATACAGTCCAAGATATATTCAATTGTGCTGTTCTGAGTTGAGTGTCATTGTTTTTTACACTTTGATTATGTGATATTTGATAATCAGGTAAATGAATTAATACAACGGCATTTTAGGGCCACATTGATTTTTTTTTTTTTACTTTGAGAATAAAGCCGTAATATTACGAAAATAAAGTCGTAATATTATGAGAATAAAGTCGCAATTTTAAGACTTTGAGAATAAAGTCGTAATATTACGAGAATAAAGTCGTAATATTATGAGAATAAAGTCGTAATTTTAAGACTTCGAGAATAAAGTCGTAATATTACGAGAATAAACTCATAATTTTACGAGAAAAAGTCATAGTATTACGAGAATAAATTTGTAATTTTACGAGAATAAAGTCGTAATATTATGAGAATAAAGTCATAATTTTACAAGAAAAAAGACGTAATATTACGAGAAAAAAGTCAAAATATTATATTATGACTTTTTTCTCGTAATATTACGACTTTTTTCTCGTAATATTATGACTTTATTCTCGAAGTCCAAAAAAAAAAAAAAGAAATTCAATGTGGCCCTAAAAATCCATCGTAAATTAACACCAGATCATTCGATTAAAAGAAAAAAAACATCAGAAATTTAAGGCCTATATTTACAGCTACGTATATTCTAGAGAAGAAAAACTGAATTTGTTGTTTCAGGTTCTTTATGGTTGCTTCCTGCTGTTAAGTGAATGACAAAAGTAAAGTTGACGGAGCTGCTCACCACTCTCACTGGAATTTCTTTCTGGCCCCAGAAAGTCTGCAGCAGAGACAGAACAAAGTAAGTGAAGCCCAGACGCTGCAGCACTCCGGGAATCCTCAGCCAGGACCAGGACACTGAAACACAATCAACAACACACAGTGGGACGTCTCACATCACTGTACATCTCAATACACTATGAATATACTGAAGGTGCCCACTGATTGTGCCTCAGAAGAACCACAAAACACAGTGTACACATCACAAAGTGTGCCTCGATCCACACAGCGAAGGAACGAGCTGTGCAGGTTCTTCTCCATTACGAGAGATATTAAAGCCAGGTTTGATTCAACACTCAAAATGCTGCTGTTTGCTCAACAGGTGTAATTATTTCTCACATTTGATTAACTCCCATGCATAAGTGTCTGCACTGTACCAAACAGTCAAGCAGGCACACAGACTTGAGATATAAAACAACACCCTGCATAATAGGTGTTACTACTGTGTGTTTATATGGATAATAACAAACACAAAAGTACCTTTTTTGAGCACGTAATAGACCTTTGAAGCACTTCACCTTTTCCAGTGTGTGGTCACATTTATTCAAATATTTACCTCATGCACACAAATATGTTATGCTTTGTCTTGGCTGCTCCTGATTTGGTAGCGTGCAAGTGGCTGTGTGTGTGTGATTCAACTAATACCGACTGGGGAAATAGCATTCCTGCTAATTCATATATCAGGAAATGGATCATGTTGGATCTGTAAACATCTTCTTAATCATCACTGTCTCCGGGAAGAGAAGCATGTGGCACTTGGAAATGGTGTCATGCCTTCCGGATGGACCCGTCAAGAATGTGAAAAGCTAATCATAGATTGACTGTTATCTCTTGCCCTGGACTCAGTGGGGTGGATGGGACTGGACTGGCCTTTGGAGGAGAGATTGATGGTAATCTTCACATTAGTTAATTGAAAACCTCTTTGCCACACAAAGTGCTGCTAAAACAATGTAAGTTAAACACCCATAAACATCCACCAACTCCCAGGTTGTGGTCAAAATGGCAGCAATTTTTGTTTTACAATCAGACTGATTTGTGTGATTTTTGTTTTAAAGCAGACCTTTTTTGTAAATTAATTATTTAAAGGGTGTGGTTTTGCAATCACACTGACTTTCGATACCCACCTGCTCTAATTATGGGTCACAGGGGAGCTGGAGGCTATCCCAGCAGCTACTGGGTGAGAGACAGGGTTCACCTTGGACAGGAGACCAAGCTACCACAGGGCCACGTATAGACGCACAAACACATTCACAGTCAATTTAAAGTTTCCAATTCACCTAAGTTGCAGGTCCTTGAGACTGGGAGGAAGCTGGAGCACCAGGAAAACCAGGACAAACACGCAGACTGCACACAGAATGGTCAAGGCAAGAAGCGATCCCACAACCTTCTTGCTGTGAGGAACAGCCCTAACCACTAGGGTTGGGATGACTAATGCAAATCATTAGTCAACTAGTCCGGTACCATTAGTCATCGACGAGTCGGAGACTAAATTTGACATTGAATGAATTAATCCAATTTTGAATCTTCATGGTGAAACTCAAATGTGACATTTATTTTAACAAATATATGTACAAAATTACAAATACCAAAAAAGCATTAGCATGAAGACAATACCTGCATTCATTCACTAGACATAGACGAGTCGTTTGAGCTGACTAATTCACCTGCCAAGGTTCAAACACTCTTCACTGAGTGGACGGAGTGGTGGCAGCTCCAGCAGGTCTGTTCTTTTAAGGGTTAAATGAACTTAATAAATGGCTTTCGACTAGTCGACTAATAAAATCTAGTCAACTAGTCAGATGTTAGCTAATCATAGTTGACTATTTCAACTAGTCGTCCCATCCCTACTATCCACTAAGCCACCGTGCCTCCCCACTCAGATAGACAGAATAAAACTGATTCCACAAAAAAGGTGAACAAAATCACAAACTGGAACAAAGAGATGAGCCTCAAATGAAAAACACCAAAACCTTTACATTTATCCTAAAAGCACAGCACTTCAGAAAAGGTTTTCATCTGTCAAACGTTGTTGGTTAACAGGTCTATTGAAAACAAAATTAAATTTTGTTTACAAAATTAAATTTTTGTATGTTTTGTTTGAATCAAAAGATACGGCATGTTAATAGAAGCAATATTCCTGAAAAGGTTGGCCTGAGCCTTAGATACCATGAAATTTTGTGGTAGATCTGAATAAAAGTAGAACCAGGTCATGAAACTGGAATATGCAGTAAATCAACTAATTTAGTAAGCAATCATTGTCATCTCAGAAAACTGAATATCCTTTAAGACAGCTGTGCCAATAACAGCACAGCATCAGGCCAGATGGTACTGCACACTGATGTGACCAAAATATTACGATAGTACTATGGTTCTTGACCAGAGTCCCAGACAGGTCTGCAGATCCTGATCTCCTGACATGTAGGTATTGAGCTGCTGCAGCCACATGTTACATGGACATGTGTTAATTTTGACAGCGTACTTTGGATTAGTTTTAGTTATAGTTTACTAAAATGCCAGTTGGTTAGAATTTAGTCATCTGAATTGTTTTTAGTTTTGTCTAGTTTTATTTGACTAAATATGAGAACATTTTATTTATCTAAATATCAGTTGACTAAAATCTTGTGATATTTAGTTTGGTTCATTCAGGTGTCAATACTTAATTGGCTGCACACCTTAATGAGTCATCTTGTGGCAAAGTTCAGTTCAGTTTTTTCAGCCTTGCTCACCATATAATACACAAAATAAAATGCTATAGGAAATTAAATTATAATAAAAAGCTGTTTTGGCTTTTCACTGTATCACCACAGGACATCTGATTCTTACATAAGGCAATGACATAACTTTATATTACATGAAGAAGGGGTACGGGTGGCCTTAAAACAGGGACTTTCACAGTGAAAACAAATGAACTTGGCCACCAGTTAAACTATATTTGAAAATTCTTTCAATCAGCATTTCGTCACCAATAAAAGCATCCAAGTTCGTCAGACTCCACAAGATTACTGACAACTCAGTTAGAAAAGGAGTCAGAAGAGATCCACAGTGAGCCCCAGAGTTCACTGGGAAGAGGTCAGATACTCGGCTCTATTCTGCCCAACACTTACGGTTCCTGTGTGTAGGCCATCGATGATGCCCAAAAACTCACTGTTTATCCCTGAAAATAGTCAGTAACACAACCACATCACACAAGTTAAACACTGGAAATCAGAGCAGGCTGCTCAGACTGTCACTGTTCATGCTTACATTAAGTAGGTGGACACTTGAACCTGTTTTCTTGGATGAAAATCCTTCTTTGTTCCACTCCATGAAGCTGTGAACTGTAATGCAAAACACAAAAGTTGCACTATGCACACTGATGAGTCAGGTACACCTGATGCTTCACTGTGTGACAAGCAGAAAAACACTGACCATAACCCAGACTATAACCTTAATCCTTGGCGCTCCAAAGGCACTTCCACAATTTTGCCATACCTTAAGAAATTCCTCTTTTAAGGTACTTTCTTTTAGTATAACACGTGTTGCACAAAGGGAATAAATTTAATACTTTATAATAGAGGTGGGCGATACCAGGAATTTTGGTCTTGATCGATACCAAGTAAATACAGGCCCACTATCGCAGATATCGATAGCGATACTTTTTCATATTTAAGCTTCATAGATCCAAAGGATCCAAAAGACCTAGGACAGATTTTTGCCAAACATTGTACATGACAACAAAATACTTTATTATCATAATCAACATTTTTGTTTAAAAAAAATATCACTCAACACAACTTAAAACAAAATCTCCTGAGGTAGAGGGCTGACAAACTACAATACAACAAAATTAACACACCACAACAAATACTGTAAACAGTTTCAAACTTATTCTGTTTTCAAGTCGAACAATACAATAAAATAATACAAAAAATAAGGAATTTCTTCCCTTCAGTGCACTTCTCTTGAGTATCAATCTTTTTTGATATTAGAGTCGATCCGCCCACCTCTACTTTATAATACACGCTGCCTCTGCGTGCATGGGAAGTCGGAGACAGGCCAGCAGTATAAAAATTCTGTTGTGTTACTCAATAAAAATAAAAAATGACGAGACTCCTGCAGCTTGCTGCTGGACTCACTCAGCCACTTCCAGATGCGCTGTCCCACTCCGATCATCTCCGCTATTTTGTCAAGCTCCAAGGGAAGATCGTCTCCCACGAGAAATGTCAGATTATCATTTTTGTCTTTAGTCACTCACAATGTAGTTTAATCCATTATCAGCCCCTCAAACAGTTGTCTCACATTTCTTGCACGTTCTGACTCGTGGAGACTACATTCAGAAAGGTTTGTGATGTCCATGTGACTATTTGGCAAGGAACTTTGTCATGCAAATTTTTGAACAGTTCAAAAAGTCAAGCAACATGCAAGTGACACCTGTGACTCACGCCAGGGGATGGTGAACACCCACAAACATCACTCAGTATTTCACAAAATCCCTCCCCAATGACTTTCACAAGCTGCTGCAGCCCATTGAGATGCTTCCCTAAGGCAGACCCTTTGACTTAACTCAAGAAAATATCACTTGCCTTGCCAAAAGAAACAGAGTTGTTTTCAACAAGATAAAAGTGACCAATCTGTGTAACATCTGATTAAAGTCCTTCAAAGCCTGACTTTAAGATAGTCTATTTTTGAACTTATTTCTAATTTTCATGTGCTATATTGAGTCGGACAGCCTAACTTATTTCAAGATGCCTTATCAAGTAAATTTTATTTATTGCATTGGCAGCCAAGTTGGCTTAAGTGCACACACACTTATCCAGACATCTAATTACATTTAATATAAGACAAAATCACTTTAGGCAAATTTCAGTAAGATATCATTCAATGTTTTCAGGAAAACACATCTTAAAAGGATCTTGTTAAGTGAAAATATCTTGGAAACATGTTGTTTGGAATCATTTCTGAGCCAAAACAATTTTTTTTTTTTTGACTCACCAAAAGATTTTTAAGCTGATTTGTTATTGTTGAAAGCTGTAACACTTCCAAAATTCAAGTTGTAACAACTTTAAAAAAAAAAAAAGCTACCAATGGAAAAAGTGAAAATTCACTTACGATTTCTTGTCAAATAAAATTACTCTGCTGTATGGACGGATAATTTCAATCATATCAACTCCATTTTTCGTCCAATTCAGTGTTTATTTCTTGTATTATACGTAAGTTTTTGGCGGGTAGCTGGAACCCTTAAAGCATTGAATCATGTATGTGAAATGACTTGCTGTGGATTTCAGACATGAGCTGTGTGTTTTAACATGTTGAGCTGACATGACATTATTCTCTCACTCTATCAAACGCTGGGATGAGAGTAGTGAGGACGGAGACAGAAAGCAAATGTGCAGTTTATGGTAAAAGTCACGCAATGAGCAGCTCGGGCGGCCAGCAGCAGCTGCAGGCTGAGGGCTGTAACATTATCTGTTTGGAAGCATCCATTATCACCACTGTTGTTTTTGTTCAATCTGCTTCTTTTAAATGTCCCCTGGTGCTGGATTTTGAGACTGTGCACACAATAACAATATTTTGTTAACCCTGTTACACAGGCATCAACCCAGCAAAGTCCATTAGCAGCTGGGGCAGCTAATGTGTGAAGGGCGGCCCGTGAACCCCCGGGTGGAGGCTGAAATGTGGGGTGTTTTATCCGCTTACCTTTTTTTTTTTTTTTTTTAAATGGAATACAACCAGGTAGCTTTTTCTTTTATACTGGAAATGTACCCAGTTTTCATTTCAGGAATCTCCTCATCTTATCTAGACGTTTTGAGTACATTGAGACTTGTGCATGTGGTTCCATTTCATTGTGACAACTGGTGATTTGCTGTATACAGTAGTGTTCAGAATAATAGTAGTGCTATGTGACTAAAAAGATTAATCCAGGTTTTGAGTATATTTCTTATTATTACATGGGAAACAAGGTACCAGTAGATTCAGTAGATTCTCACAAATCCAACAAGACCAAGCATTCATGATATGCACACTCTTAAGGCTATGAAATTGGGCTATTAGTAAAAAAAAAGAAAGTAGAAAAGGGGGTGTTCACAATGAATGAATGAATGAATGAATGAATGAATGAATGAATGAATGAATGAATGAATGAAAACTGTTTATTTCGAACATTTGATACAACAACAATTACAAGATAGATCAGTAAAGACAACAACAAAAAAGTTCCTACTGTGTACCCAACATGTCCGAAAAGGGGTAGGGTGAAGCATCAGCTTATTTATCCCTACCCCTTCTTCCCCACAACCAGTAATACCCTTTGCCACATATACACATAAATTCCTACACACCTAAACCGATATCAATATATATATATATACATATATATACACACACATACATATACACATCAACATACACATATATACACATATACATATATACACATATATATACACAAACATAAATATACACCTACACATACCTACTTACATACAAAATACTATATATTTACAAGCCGAAGCAAACAACAAAAACACCCTAACCCTCATTACCCTTCCTCCTCCCTATACCCAGAAAAAACCATATTTTTGTACCGCTGTTTGAACTGGTTCATGCTTGGACATTGCTTGAGCCCCACTCCCAATCTGTTCCACATCCTCACCCCACAGACAGAAATACAGAAACCTTTTAATGTTGTTCGTGCCCACTGATGCTTTAAATTAAATTTCCCCCTCAGACTGTAATCCCCTGATCTGTTAAAAAACATATTTTTAATATTTGCTGGAAGTAAATTGTTTATTGCTTTATACACAATTTGTACTGTTTGAAAATGAACCAAGTCTGTGAATTTTAAGAATTTGGATTGTAAAAATAGTGGATTTGTATGATCTCTATAGCCAGTATTATGAATAATTCTTATAGCTCTTTTCTGCATTACTGACAGTGATTGTGTTGTACCTTTATAAGTATTACCCCATACCTCTGCACAGTACTGTAAATATGGTAAAACCAGTGAGCAGTAAAGAATGCGGAGTGAGTTGTGGTCCAGAATATGTTTCGCTTTGTTTAGAACTGAAATGCTTCTTGACAGTTTACTTTGTATATGTTTTATATGAGTCTTCCAGTTTATCTTATCATCTATTATCACCCCCAGAAACTTATTTTCATGTACCCTTTCAATATCTACCCCCTCGACTTGTAACTGAACCTGTATATCTGTATTACAATAGCCAAATAACATGTATTTTGTTTTACTTAAGTTTAATGATAATTTATTTCTGTCAAACCATATTTTCAATTTTCCCATTTCCATACTGATCCTCCTCAGTAACTCCTGCAAATCCCCCCCTGAACAAAAAATGCTTGTGTCATCTGCAAATAATACTAATTTTAATATTTTGGAAACATTGACAATATCATTTATATAAATTAGAAACAGTTTTGGACCCAATACTGACCCCTGTGGGACGCCACAAGCATTGTCCAAGCATGATGATGTATATTCCCCCAACTTCACAAACTGTTTTCTGTTACTTAAGTAGCTTCTCACCCAGTGCAACACCAACCCCCTAATCCCATACTGTTCAAGTTTATTGATTAATATGTCATGATTAATTGTATCAAAAGCCTTTTTAAGATCTATAAATATTCCAACTGAATGTAATTTGTGGTCTATGGCGTTTGTAATCTCCTCAACTGATTCTATTAATGCAAGTGATGTTGAACTATGTGCTCTGAATCCATATTAACTATCAGTAAGTAATTTATGTTTATTTATGAATTTGTCTAATCTATTATTGAATAACTTTTCTAATAATTTGGAAAATTGTGGAAGCAAAGAAACAGGTCTATAATTTGTGAAGTGGTGTCTATCCCCAGTCTTATACAGCGGCACAACCTTAGCTATTTTCATTTGATTGGGAAATTTACCGGTTTGAAATGATAAGTTACAGATGTATGTTAATGGTTCTACAATCCATTCAATGACCTGTTTTACCACCACCATATCAATTTCATTTAAATCGGTAGATGTTTTATATTTACAATTATTCACAATGTCTATAATTTCATTTCCATCCACTGCTGTGAGGAACATTGAACAGGGATTTCTTTCTATGAGATTATTATCCCAATCCTCAGGTTGGGAATCGGGAATTTTTTCTGCCAAGCTTGGTCCAATATTTACAAAAAAATTATTAAAACCGTTGACTACCTCATCCTTATTTTCCTTCTTGACATTATTATCAATGAAATACTGAGGGTAACTCTGTTTTTTATTACCATTTTTGATAATGCTATTTAATATATCCCATATTCCTTTAATATTGTTTTTGTTATTATATAATATGTTACTATAATATTCCTTCCTACATACCCGTATAATATTAGTTAATCTATTTTTGTATTTCTTATATCTATTTTCTGCCTCTTTAGTCTTTAGTTTTATGAATTCTCTATACAGTGTATTTTTCTTATTACATGCATTTCGTAACCCTTTCGTCATCCATGGTCGAGCTTGGATTTTTTGTTTTCTGTAGTCTTGTTTAATTGGACAATTTTTATCATATAATGATGTAAATATTTGTAAAAAAGTTTCATATGCACTATCAACATCACTTTCACTGTATACCTTTTCCCAGTTTTGCTCCTGTAAATCCTTCTTTAGTGTGTTCATGTTTTCCTCTGTCCGCACTCGCCTGTATTTTATTTTCTCCTCTGGCTGATTCCGCCGATGGTTTCTATTATAAACGATGAAAACTGGTAGATGATCACTAATGTCATTGATTAATAATCCACTCACAGTGTTATTCTCAATATCATTGCTGAATATATTATCAATTAAGGTGGCACTATGGGATGTAATTCTGCTTGGCCTGGTGATTTTTGGATATAAACTCATACTGTACATTATACTGATAAATTCATCTGTTATTTTATGCTTATTTGGATTGAGCAGATCAATATTTAAGTCACCACAAATGAACACAGTTTTTTGATTAGTTTTTGAGAACATTTTTCCCATACAGTCAGTGAATGTTTCAATACTAGATCCTGGTGCTCTATATATACAGCTGACTAATACATTTTTGCTTTTTTCTTCACATATTTCAATAGTTATACATTCTAATAAGTTATCAATCACAGTTGTCATATTGTCTACTATTTTATAATCCATGTTCTTATCCACATACACAGCCACTCCTCCTCCACTCTTATTCTTTCTGTTTACACAATTAAATTCATATCCATCCAGTTCAATTTGTGGAACAAACAGGTGTGAATCAGGTGGCCCCTATTTAAGGATGAAGCCAGCACCTGTTGAAATGCTTTTCTCTTTGAAAGCCTGAGAAAAATGGGACGTTCAAGATATTGTTCAGAAGAACAGCGTAGTTTGATTAAAAAGTTGATTGGAGAGGGGAAAACGTATACGCAGGTGCAAAAAATATAGGCTGTTCATCTACAATGATCTCCAATGCTTTAAAATGGACAAAAAAAAAACAAAAAAAAACAGAGACGTGTGGAAGAAAACGGAAAACAACCATCAAAATGGATAGAAGAATAACCAGAATGGCAAAGGCTCACCCATTGATCAGCTCCAGGATGATCAAAGACAGTCTGGAGTTACCTGTAAGTGCTGTGACAGTTAGAAGACGCCTGTGTGAAGCTCATTTATTTGCAAGAATCCCCCGCAAAGTCCCTCTGTTAAATAAAAGATGTGCAGAAGAGGTTACAATTTGCCAAAGAACACAACTTATCAACTTATATATCGCATACCAGGTATCATGGATCAGTTTGGATATGTCAAAATACTTGAAGAGGTCATGTTGCCTTATGCTGAAGAGGACATGCCCTTGAAATGGATGTTTCAACAAGACAATGACCCCAAGCACACTAGTAAACGAGCAAAATCTTGGTTCCAAACCAACAAAATTAATGCCTCGCAGATGTGAAGAAATCATGAAAAACTGTGGTTATACAACTAAATACTAGTTTAGTGATTCACAGGATTGCTAAAAAAGCAGTTTGAACATAATAGTTTTGAGTTTGTAGCATCAACAGCAGATGCAACTATTATTGTGAACACCCCCTTTTCTACTTTTTTTTTTTTACTAATAGCCCAATTTCATAGACTTAAGAGTGTGCATATCATGAATGCTTGGTCTTGTTGGATTTGTGAGAATCTACTGAATCTACTGGTACCTTGTTTCCCATGTAACAATAAGGAATATACTCAAAACCTGGATTAATCTTTTTAGTAACATAGCACTACTATTATTCTGAACACTACCAATCAATTAATCAGTTTTATTTATATAGCGCCAAATCACAACAAACAGTTGCCCCAAGGCGCTTTATATTGTAAGGCAAAGCCATACAATAATTACGGAAAAACCCCAACGGACAAAACGACCCCCTGTGAGCAAGCACTTGGCGACAGTGGGAAGGAAAAACTCCCTTTTAACAGGAAGAAACCTCCAGCAGAACCAGGCTCAGGGAGGGGCAGTCTCCTGCTGGGACTGGTTGGGGCTGAGGGAGAGAACCAGGAAAAAGACATGCTGTGGAGGGGAGCAGAGATCAGTCACTAATGATTAAATGCAGAGTGGTGCATACAGAGCAAAAAGAGAAAGAAACACTCAGTGCATCATGGGAACCCCCCAGCAGTCTAAGTCTATAGCAGCATAACTAAGGGATGGTTCAGGGTCACCTGATCCAGCCCTAACTATAAGCTTTCGCAAAAAGGAAAGTTTTAAGCCTAATCTTAAAAGTAGAGAGGGTGTCTGTCTCCCTGATCCGAATTGGGAGCTGGTTCCACAGGAGAGGAGCCTGAAAGCTGAAGGCTCTGCCTCCCATTCTACTCTTACAAACCCTAGGAACTACAAGTAAGCCTGCAGTCTGAGAGCGAAGCACTCTATTGGGGTGATATGGTACTATGAGGTCCCTAAGATAAGATGGGACCTGATTATTCAAAACCTTATAAGTAAGAAGAAGAATTTTAAATTCTATTCTAGAATTAACAGGAAGCCAATGAAGAGAGGCCAATATGGGTGAAATATGCTCTCTCCTTCTAGTCCCTTTTAGGACAACGTGATAATAATGAATTACAATAGTCCAGCCTAGAGGAAATAAATGCATGAATTAGTTTTTCAGCATCACTCTGAGACAAGACCTTTCTAATTTTAGAGATATTGCGCAAATGCAAAAAAGCAGTCCTACATATTTGTTTAATATGCGCATTGAATGACATATCCTGATCAAAAATGACTCCAAGATTTCTCATAGTATTACTAGAGGTCATGGTAATGCCATCCAGAGTAAGGATCTGGTTAGACACCATGTTTCTAAGATTTGTGGGACCAAGTACAATAACTTCAGTTTTATCTGAGTTTAAAAGCAGGAAATTAGAGGTCATCCATGTCTTTATGTCTGTAAGACAATCCTGCAGTTTAGCTAATTGGTGTGTGTCCTCTGGCTTCCTGGATAGATAAAGCTGGGTATCATCTGCGTAACAATGAAAATTTAAGCAATGCTGTCTAATAATACTGCCTAAGGGAAGCATGTATAAAGTGAATAAAATTGGTCCTAGCACAGAACTTTGTGGAACTCCATAATTAACTTTAGTCTGTGAAGAAGATTCCCCATTTACATGAACAAATTGTAATCTATTAGATAAATATGATTCAAACCACCACAGCGCAGTGCCTTTAATACCTATGGCATGCTCTAATCTCTGTAATAAAATTTTATGGTCAACAGTATCAAAAGCAGCACTGAGGTCTAACAGAACAAGCACAGAGATGAGTCCACTGTCTGAGGCCATAAGAAGATCATTTGTAACCTTCACTAATGCTGTTTCTGTACTATGATGAATTCTAAACCCTGACTGAAACTCTTCAAATAGACCATTCCTCTGCAGATGATCAGTTAGCTGTTTTACAACTACCCTTTCAAGACGTTTTGAGAGAAAAGGAAGGTTGGAGATTGGCCTATAATTAGCTAAGATAGCTGGGTCAAGTGATGGCTTTTTAAGTAATGGTTTAATTACTGCCACCTTAAAAGCCTGTGGTACATAGCCAACTAATAAAGATAGATTGATCATACTTAAGATCGAAGCATTAATTAATGGTAGGGTTTCCTTGAGCAGCCTGGTAGGAATGGGGTCTAATAGACATGTTGATGGTTTGGAGGAAGTAACTAATGAAAATAACTCAGACAGAACAATCGGAGAGAAAGAGTCTAACCAAATACCGGCATCACTGAAAGCAGCCAAAGATAACGATACGTCTTTGGGATGGTTATCAGTAATTTTTTCTCTAATAGTTAAAATTTTATTAGCAAAGAAAGTCATGAAGTCATTACTAGTTAAAGTTAAAGGAATACTCGGCTCAATAGAGCTCTGACTCTTTGTCAGCCTGGCTACAGTGCTGAAAAGAAACCTGGAGTTGTTCTTATTTTCTTCAATTAGTGATGAGTAGTAAGATGTCCTAGCTTTACGGAGGGCTTTTTTTTATAGAGCAACAGACTCTTTTTCCAGGCTAAGTGAAGATCTTCTAAATTAGTGAGACGCCATTTCCTCTCCAACTTACGGGTTATCTGCTTTAAGCTGCGAGTTTGTGAGTTATACCACGGAGTCAGGCACTTCTGATTTAAGGCTCTCTTTTTCAGAGGAGCTACAGCATCCAAAGTTGTCCTCAATGAGGATATAAAACTATTGATGAGATTATCTCACTCACAGA
The DNA here is from genome assembly GCF_902500255.1 of Thalassophryne amazonica. Classification (NCBI taxonomy): domain Eukaryota; kingdom Metazoa; phylum Chordata; class Actinopteri; order Batrachoidiformes; family Batrachoididae; genus Thalassophryne; species Thalassophryne amazonica. Next base: position 71,704,618 of record NC_047115.1, read on the forward strand.
GTTTAGTTAGCTACTCTGCCCTGTGTTGGTATATGGCATCGGAGAACATAAAGAAGGAATCATATCCTTAAACCTAGTTACAGCGCTTTCTGAAAGACTTCTACTGTGATGAAACTTATTCCCCACTGCTGGGTAGTCCATCAGAGTAAATGTAAATGTTATTAAGAAATGATCACACAGAAGGGGGTTTTCAGGGAATACTGTTAAGTCTTCAATTTCCATACCATAAGTCAGAACAAGATCTAAGGTATGATTAAAGTGGTGGGTGGACTCATTTACATTTTGAGCAAAGCCAATCGAGTCTAACAATAGATTAAATGCAGTGTTGAGGCTGTCATTCTCAGCATCTGTGTGGATGTTAAAATCACCCACTATAATTATCTTATCTGAGCTAAGTACTAAGTCAGACAAAAGGTCTGAAAATTCACAGAGAAACTCATAGTAATGACCAGGTGGACGATAGATAACAAATAAAACTGGTTTTTGGGACTTCCAATTTGGATGGACAAGACTAAGAGTCAAGCTTTCAAATGAATTAAAGTTCTGTCTGGGTTTTTGATTAATTAATAAGCTGGAGTTAATAAGCCTTACAGGTTTCTGTAAGGCAGAATAAATCAATATGTTGATCAATTATTATATCATTTACTAACAGGGACTTAGAAGAGAGAGATCTAATGTTTAATAGACCACATTTGACTGTTTTAGTCTGTGGTGCAGTTGAAGGTGCTATATTATTTTTTCTTTTTGAATTTTTATGCTTAAATAGATTTTTGCTGGTTATTGGTGGTCTGGGAGCAGGCACCGTCTCTACGGGGATGGGGTAATGAGGGGATGGCAGGGGAGAGAAGCTGCAGAGAGGTGTGTAAGACTACAACTCTGCTTCCTGGTCCCAACCCTGGATAGTCACGGTTTGGAGGATTTAAGAAAATTGGCCAGATTTCTAGAAATGAGAGCTGCTCCATCCAAAGTGGGATGGAGGCCGTCTCTCCTAACAAGACCAGGTTTTCCCCAGAAGCTTTGCCAATTATCTATGAAGCCCACCTCATTTTTTGGACACCACTCAGACAGCCAGCAATTCAGGGAGAACATGCGGCTAAACATGTCACTCCCGGTCTGATTGGGGAGGGGCCCAGAGAAAACTACAGAGTCCGACATTGTTTTTGCAAAGTTACACACCGATTCAATATTAATTTTAGTGACCTCCGATTGGCGTAACCGGGTGTCATTACTGCTGACGTGAATTAAAATCTTACCAACTTTCCCCTTAGCCTTAGCCAGCAGTTTCAAATTTCCTTCAATGTCGCCTGCTCTGGCCCCCGAAACACATTTGACTATGGTTGCTGGTGTCGCTAACTTCACATTTCTCAAAACAGAGTCGCCAATAACCAGAGTTTGTTCCTCGGCGGGTGTGTCGCCGAGTGGTGAAAAACGGTTAGAGATGTGAACGGGTTGGCAGTGTACACAGGGCTTCTGTTTAGGACTATGCTTCCTCCTCACAGTCACCCAGTCGGCCTGCTTTCCTGGCTGCTCGGGATCTGCTGGAGGGGAACTAACGGTAGCTATGCTACCTTGGTCCACACCGACTACAGGGGCCTGGCTAGCTGTAGGATTTTCCAAGGTGCGGAGCCGAGTCTCCAATTCGACCAGCCTGGCCTCCAAAACTACGAATAAGCTACACTTATTACAAGTACCATTACTACTGTATATGTGACATTAGTAAACCAACAGTATCCAGAATTATTCACACAGGTACTTTTTGTGAATTTTGTGGTGCTATCAGGGGTAGGTACAAAGTGTAATTCTACTGTATGAACATGGGAATTTTCCAGTAGTGATAGATGGATGTCATTTTACATCAAATGTCCTTCTACTGATCTTGGATGAACATTGGTGTTCAAGATGTCAGTACTCTACCATTGTAGTTCTCAAATCTTTCTGCACATTTTTCCTCAACACCTTTTTGCTGAGTTTTAAAAAGGTGATCATGATGGAATCTTGCTTGGTAACAGCACATATGCACAAAAATACCTTTTATTCACACTTATTCGCAACACTGCTACAACCAAAATCCTATCTTTATCAGGGGTCTGGTGTAACAAGGGCTGAGTATGGAAGACACAGCGCCCAATTTCCCAAACGCTCCATTTCAAAGCAAGAAAATGTTGCATATCTATTAGTACAAGAGCAACTGGTTACAACTACCAGAAATAACAAAGTATAAGGAAGACAACCACTGTGTTACTTTTGTAAGGCTATAACCAATTTGCAACACAACCCTACCCAGAGAGTTCTTGTCACATTAATGCCTAGCCTAGATTATTAAACCAACAACAACAGACTCAATCATGGATGTAGACAAGCACATCTCACCCATCAAAAGGTAAAATTTCAACATCAGTTACCATAATAATGCCCCACAATGGAGTCACATAAAACAAAACACCAAACACTTACCATTACAGTAAGAAATGGTAAGTCTTAACAGCCCAGTCTCACTTTTTTTCGTGCTCCCGTCACAAAATGATTCAAATTTTCGTGACAGGTTTTTTTTTTTTTTTTTTTAACTAGTATTACTAACCCTACTCCTACCCCCAACCCTAACCTTAACCATAACCCCCCCATAACAATTACAATAGCATTTTGGCTAGTATTAGCTCTATTATTATTACTGGAGGTATCACTGGTAAGTTCACTGATTTTCATTAGCTACGGTGCTTATTTATGTAAAAGCAATTTCTACTAATGTCCGTTGTGTATCATGTATTTAACTTCGAGCATGGCATCATAATGACGGCAAGTAACGGCAAGTAAACTGCCCATTGGTCAAAATATTAGGAACCTCAAACATGCAACATGGAAAGCTAATTTATTGTTATAAATTGAATGACTTCACATAAAACCCCATTGGGAAGATAAACTACACATTTAATGAGCATTGCATAATTTTAGAACTTTTGTTAAATTATCACTTATGGTTAGTTTATTTGTAGAGAAATCACAGGGCAACAATACAACACATTTAGGCATCTAGACGTGGTGAAGACGACTCGCTGAAGTTCAAACCGAGCATCAGAATGGGGAAGAAAGGGGATTTAAGTGACTTTGGACGTGGCATAGTTGTTGGTGTCAGACAGGCTGGTCTGAGTATTTCAAAAACTGCTGATCTACTGGGATTTTCATGCACAACCATCTCTAGGGTTTACATATCCAGTGAGTGGCAGCTGTTTGCATGAAGATGCCTTGCTGATGTCAGAGGTCAGAGGAGAATGGGCAAATTGGTTGAATAAGCGACTGCGTGATGCTGTCAGGTCTTTATGGACACCTCTGAGGAATGTTTCCAACGCCTTGTTGACTCTATGTCATGAAGAATGAAGGCAGCTCTGAAGGCATAAGGAGGTCCAACCCGGTACTTGCAAGGTGTCCCTAATAAAGTGGCCAGTGAGTGTATTTTGAAGCACACTGGGCTGATAAGGCTCATTAAAAATACACGAGAAACACAAAGATATGCAAGGATCACTATGGCTCTTACAAACCTACGTATTTGAAAGAAATACAAATCTAAACTAATTTTTGTCTTTGCATTTTTTCCCCTTTCTTTAACTTATTTCTTGATTTAGTTTTGTTTGTTTCCCAAAATTGTCTAAAACTAGCCTGCTTTCAAACAGCAAAGCTTGATAAAGGTCATTTTCTCTCATCTAACTAATGATCCTTTTTCACTGTAAAGCAAATAGTGTTTGAACCATATTGTGGCAAAGATACAAAAAAGATCAACATGGAAGATGTCACAAAAAGTGCTGATATATTTTTCACCTACGTGGTCCATCTCTCGGAGAGTAGTTGATGAAGCAGAAGCCGAGCATCAGGAGAACAACTGTTCTCCACGTAATTTTACGGAGCATCTGCACACAGCTGACTCCTCGCCTCTGCATGGATCTGAAGGCTAACACGACTGACGATCCGATGATGAACACAAACCTTGAAATAACAAAATATCACAATAATTAAACAATGTTCAGTACAGGTTAAAAATGTCTGTACATGGGAACTACTATTATCATGCACATACCACGGCATCACCAAATCTGCCACAGTTAGACCTGTAACAGATTTAAGACATAAATTCTGCTTAACATCAATGAGACACATTGATATGTTAATTTCATTCCAATGATCAAAGGTCAGGCAGCACAGTGGATTAGTGGTTAGCACTGTTGCCTCACAGCGAGAAGGTCATGGGATTTATTCCCACCTGTGGCCTTTCAGTGTGGAGTTTGCATGTTGTCCCCGTGTTTGTGTGGGTTCCCTCCGGGTGCTCCGGCTTCCTCCCCACATCCAAAGACATATAGGTTAGGTGGATTGGATCCTTGAAATTGTTTGTAGGTGTGTGCGCATGGGTGTGAATGTGTTTGTTTGTCTATATGTGACTCTGCGACAGACTGGCATCCTGTTTAGGGTGTACCCTGCCTCACGTCCTATTGCTGGAAAAGGCATCTAATATTGGAAAACCAATAGCCCTGCAAGGTGTATTAAGAGCATTAAAGCGCAGGTTTTTCAATAATGTTCATTTTGAAAAGGTGTGATGAATAAATACTAACAGTCCTATGACAGCAGCAGCCTCGCAGCAAAGAAAAGATTAATCAAAACATTCCTGAAATCAATACTCTTTTGTTCATGTGGCAAAGATCCTATTATAAATTTCAAATGAGGTGCATCTGTAATTGATGTGAAGGTGACATTTTATAAATGTTTCATTGACATTTTTACATTTAATTTCAACTTTAATTCACATGTGAGCAGAGTGTCCATCTAACAGGCCCTTGCCTGACCATGTGGTGTCTGGACCAAAGTTACATGACATGATGAGCTTTGCCATTCCTGATCATCTGTAATCCATGATGTCCACTGGATGCTGTATTATGTTCTTCGCGTATATCATCTGTTTTGCATGTTTGAGAATTTGTTGTATTTTGTTTATTTGATCTTTGTTATGCCCTGCAGTAGAATGGAGTCCCATCCAGGGTGTATTCCGCTTCACACTAGAGGTGGGCGGATCGATCCTAATATCGATAATATCGATACCAATGCTGGTATTGATATTGAACAATCCTCGTGTAAAAAGATCAATACTCAAGCTTTTTTTCTGTCCCGCACGCACTGACTGATGCGCATGTAGATTCATCAAAGTCTACTCTGTCTGTAAGAGCAGTGCTGTGCTGTGTCACACAACACGGAGCAGCGCACCCTTGTATTGTGGTTTGTCAGCCCTCTACCTCAGGAGATTTTGTTTTAAGTTGTGCTGAGTGATATTTTTTTAACAAAAATGTTGATTGTGATAATAAAGTATTTTGTTGTCACGTACAATGTTTGGCGAAATTCTATCCTAGGTCTTTTGGATCCTTTGGATCTATGAAGCTTAAATATGAAAAAGTATCGGTATCGATATCAGCGATACTGGGCCTGTATTTACTTGGTATCGGATCAATACCAAAATTCCTGGTATCGCCCACCTCTACTTCACACCCTATGACTGCTGGGATAGGCCCCCCCCCCCCAACCCTTGATTGGAGTAAGTGGGTATGAAAAATAATAAATACATGAATGACCGTTGTTATTGTTAGTATGGCCAAAGCAGTTGGTCAACCCTCTGAATCTGGTCTGCTTGAGGTTTCCCTTGCAAAAGACACCCAAGGGAGGTTTTCCTTTCCACTGTTGCCTATATTCTTGGTAAGGTTAGCCTTTACCCTTGTGACACACCTTGGGTCAGCTTTTGTTGTGTTTTGGCGCTATATAAATAAATTGCAGAAGAAAGGCTGTGTAAAAATATGGTACCAACCAGTCATTAATGTTTTATATTTTTCTATTAGCTGTTACTTTTATTTAATTTTTAAATTTTGTTTTAAAATCAATTTCCCTTCAGTTTGATGAGGCATCCTTCTGTGTACACGCAAAGTGTACGCATGTTGTGAACTCGACAATGTTAAGAGGTGCAGTGGGTAAAATAAGTATTGAACACGTCACCATTTTCTCAGTAAATATATTTCTAAAGGTGCCATTGACATGAGATTTTCACCAGATGTCAGTAACAACCAAAGCAATCCACAGATGCAAAAACCTAACTAACTAACACCAAAAAAACCCCAGATAAGTACAGAAACTAAGTTATGCGTAATAAAATGGAATGACACAGGGAAAAATATTGAACACCCTCACTGAAAATTTTTAATACTTTGTGCAAAAGCCTTTGTTGGTAATGAAGCATCAAGACTCCTCCTGTATGGAGAAATTAGTCACATGCATTGCTGAGGTGTGATTTTGGTCCAAAAGTCTTAAAATCTTGAAGATTCCATAGACAACTGTGATCTTTATTTCCTTCCACTGAGCTTCTATTGGATTCGAGTGAGGTGATTGGCTGGGTCATTGTAGCAGCTTTATTTGCATTCTCTGAAAGTAACTGAGAGTTTCCTTGGCTGCGTGTTTGGGATCATTGTCTTGCTGAAATGTCCACCCTTGTTTCATCTTCATCATCCTGGTAGATTTTTATTCAAGAATGTCTCGGTACATTTTTTCATTCAACCTTTCTTCAATGATATGAAGTTTGCCAATGCCGTATGCTGAGAAACAGCCCCACACCATGATGTTCCCACCTCCAAACTTCACTGTTGGTATGATGTTTTTGGGTTGATGTTCAGTGTCATTTGACCTCCAAACATGGTGTATATTATGGCATTCAAAGAGTTCAATTGTGGTGTCATCTGACCAGACAATATTCTTCCAGTATCACAGGTTTGTTTCAATGTTCTGCAGCAAACCTTAGAGCTTCAACATGCTTTTTCTTTAGCAATTGAGTCTTGTGTGGTGAGCGTGCCTACAGGCCATGGAGATTGAGTGCATTACTTATTGTTTGAAACAATTGTACCTGTTAATTCCAGGTCTTTCTGAAGCTCTCTGCAAGTGGTGCCTGGCTCTTGGACAACTCTTCTGATAATTCTTTTCACTCATCTGTCAGAAATTTTGTGAGGAGCATCTGGTCATGGCCAGTTTATGGTGAAATGTTCTTTCTACTTTCAGATTATGCCCCCAGCAGTGCTCACTGGAACATTCAGAAGTTTAGAAATCCTTCTGTAACCAATGCCATCAGCATGCTTTGCAGCAATAAGGTTGCAAAGACCGTGAGAGAGTTCTTCGCATTTACCTATCGAGAGATATTTCTCATGTGACTCCTTGGTAATGAGACACCTTTTGATATTAATTTGCACTGACAAGGAGCAGGATTGCTTTGTAATTACTGATAGATTTCAGCCAGTGTCTTGGCTTTTTATGCTTTTTTGAACCTCAGTTTCTTCAGCTGTTCAATATTTTTTTTCATTTCACATTATTACACATAACTTAATTTAGGTACATCTAAGGTTCAATTTCTTTGTATGTGTGAATTACTTGGGTTGTTACTGACATCTGGTAAAAATCTCATGTCAATAGCACATTTAGAAATACATTTACTGAGAAAAATGGTAATGTATTTGGTACTTATTTTTCCCGCTGTATGTGAATGTTGCACCATATACGATAGCAGAAAACCTGCTGGAATTCAGATCATGATTTTGGTGGTTTGTAATGCAGTTGCTTTCTGCTGCCTCAAGATATCAATGTATCAACACTACACATGACCACACCTCATTTTTCGACAATGAGCACAAATACATTTGCTTTGTAAACAACGTGGGCGGTGGGCATGAAAGTCACAAGTATGTCAACTGGGAAGAAGCAACGATAGTTTTGTTACATTGTGCACTGCTTTGTGTCGGGTGCAACACACAAGCCCCTAAATGTTTCACATTAAAACACAAACAGCAGATGAATATAACCTGATCATTCTAAAACAATAACATTTTAAATCTTCCAGCTTCTCAACCACTCCCGAGAGAGACATGACAAAAACCCCTCCCACAACATCAACCGCAACAGGCAGGCAGACGTAATCCCCCACATCTGATGTAAAAGATGGAATATTAATTACACAACTCCATGTTAGAAACATCTGCTCTAAATGCTTTGTTTAAAAGCACCGCTGCTCGCCTCCTCCTTTGTTATTGATAACATTCAGCATCTGTGGGGCGTGTCTGTGATTAAGAGAAGTCATCACACATCTTTAATGACATTAATTACAATTAATGACACGATGAGCTTCATTCATTTATCACATATTGGACACAGTGTAGAAGACAGTGTGACGGAAGTACACATCAAACTGACTGACACTTGTGAACACTCATTGATCACTTCATCTGTTGTTGGCCAGAATAAAAGATGCACCTGGAGATCAATAAACAAAATAAAGAAGAAAAACAAGCCGTAAAACATGGACAGACTAACGTTTATGACCTGCAGAGGGAGAAATTCTCCAGAGAGCAGACTGTAATTGTTTAGCTGTGTGTGTGTGTGTGTGTGTGTGTGTGTGTGTGTGTGTGTGTGTGTGTGTGTGTGTGTGTGTGTGTGTGTGTGTGTGTGTGTGTGTGTGTGTGTGTATACAGGAGGATTTTCTTTCATCAAAACATCAAATCTAGGCTTGCATCTTGGATGGTCCTTCTGGAAAATTGTAGCTGCCGTAGGGGAGGTGATGCTCTAGTGGTTAGGCTGTTGGGCTTGAGACCAGAAGATCCTCGGTTCAAATCCCCGGCTGACTGGAAAATCACTAAGGGCCATTGGGCAAGGTCTTTAATCTCCTATTGCTCCTGGTGTGTAGTGAGCGCCTTGTATGGCAGCACATTCACATCGGGGTGAATGTGAGGCATTATTGTAAAGCACTTTGAGCGTCTGATGCAGATGGAAAAGCGCTATATAAATGCAGTCCATTTACCATTTAGGTGAACTTTCAGGTCTTCTTTTTAAGAAACTCCTCCTCTGTACCACTTCATCATGAAGCTGTGTAACTGGGGATATAAAATGCAAAACATGCACTGTGCATAATTTCTCCAATCACAGCCAGAGAAGCCTATAACTTCTTCTGGGTTGTCTGGGTGTCTTGGTGGCTTTCCTCACTCTTCTTCTTGCACAGTCAGTCAGTTTTTGAGAACTGTCTACTACACACAGATTTACCATAGAGTGTCATACTGTTTGTTTTTCTTCATAGTTGATGTAAATAAAGTCCAAGACATATTCAGTGACTTGGAAATGTTCATGTATCCATCCCCTGACTTGTCTGAAGATAACTGGCAATAAAACTGATTATTTGCAGGTATTTTACCAAAGATATTCCATTACTTATGCAACCCATCATCTTGGCTTTCATATTTTTAATTAAATTATATCAAGTTATCTAGATTTGCTTTTAGTTTGAGTTTAAGGAAGATCATTTTAGAATTTTTTATTTTTTACTTATTTTATTTATTGATTTCTATTTTTTTTTTTTTTTTTTTTTTTTTGTATTTGAAATGGCACAAACAAATTAAAATGTGTGAAATACCAAGTGTTCCAATACTTTTGGAAGGCACAGTACATATATCACGTGGCTACAGTAAACAGATAGGTACTTTCGGGAGGTGAGGATTTACCAATCGTCAGCCTGTCCTCTAGTGGTTTCCACCCTGGGCTCAGGACAGTTCCATAGCATGGTGAACAAGAGCAATTCAAGATTTCTGACATCCACCAATCTGGATCTGGATCACCTCCAAAATTCAGTGGAGTCTTCCATGGCCTAATATCTATCTATAGTGAAAATTTCGGCAAAATCCTTACAGTAGTTTTGATATAATCCTGCTCACCGGCAGACAGACAAATAAATAAATGCTATTGCATCCTTGGCAGGCGTAATGAGGCAACCTGCATCACCATTGCATGTTCTCTGCCCTGACCTGGCCGACACACAGATACGGTAAGTGCCTGGTCTCTGACTTCTTCCCAGATGCCTGGATCCCTTTCTTGGTGGTGAAAGGTTCCATGACTCTTCAGTCTTTTTGTAATCAAAAGATATCCTGATTTGGATGCCTCAGCAGTTGTCAGAGCATCTTGGTCTGTAAGTGTCCTGTATCAAGACCAAGATCAAGACTTTCAACAACTTCTTAGAAATAGCTATCAGTGAATAAGGTGTGTCCATTGTTTCTGTATCATTGTGAAACCTTTGATAGGACCAATGACCTAAGGAGATGATGAGATATGTTTGATACTGGGTCTTACTGAAGAATCCTTGGTGGGCATACCATTTGCATTAGCTGTGACACTATGATCACATGGCACAGTTTCCTCAGCATGATCCAACACACAAGTGCATTATTACTGAGGACTCCATGGATTTAATCAAGATGATAAAGGCTGTCAGATCTGCTTTGATGGAGGCGAGTTCTATGGTAGATGTGGCAGCAGATCATGCTTCTAAATCTACCAAGCTTTTAATGTGACCTTTTTTGGTAAGTTTGCTCTTATGAACTATTCCTGGCTAATAAGTTAAGCTAGAGTGCCATAAGCAGAAAATGATTAGCTCTGGAAAATTTTCTCAAATTTCCATCCAGAGTTCAGAAAAAAAAAACCCTGCCAAAAAGAGCTGAAATAAATAATGACAGAATTTTTCAAATCATGGTTATGTCAAAGGTTGGATTTAGTGACAGTCTTCTAAAAGCAGTTTTTCAGTTACAGTGTGTGTGTGTGTGTGTGTGTGTGTGTGTGTGTGTGTGTGTGTGTGTGTGTGTGTGTGTGTGTGTGTGTGTGTGTGTGTGTGTGTGTGTGTGTGTGTGTGTGTGTGTGTGTGAAGGGTGATTGAAAGGTTTTGAGCGGTGCAGTGTTGCAGACACAATATTTTATGAAGTGAGTAGGGGTGTGTCAAAATGGACAAAGCTGGTGGGTGGTGCTGTGACTCAGTATTTCATGAAAAAGGATACGTCTCCAAAGGAGATCCATAAGAACATGGTAATGACTTTAGGGAAGGATGCCCCGTCTTATGCTGCAGTTAAACGATGGTCTGCCATATTCAACAGGGATAGAACAAGCGTTGAAGATGGAGCAAGATCAGGAAGACCCAGAACTGCCATGTCAACCGATATGATGCAGAAGATCCGCCATGTAGTCCTTGTTGACAGAAACGCACAAGGTTCCAGATGTCTAGAGAGAATCTTCTGCTTTTTGAGGTAGATCTGGAAATGTTCATGTGACGATTCGTGACCATGGATGGCACCTGGGTCCATACTTTGTACCGGAGTCCAGACAACAGTTGAAGCAATGGAAATATAGGTTCTCCCCCGATGAGGAAAGCCTGAGTTGTCTTATCTGCTGCAAAGGTCATGGCCTCTGTCTCCTGGGATACTGAGGGCATCATAATGGTAGACTATCTCCAAAAGGGACATACCACTGATGGTGCCTATTATACCTCACTTTGTGATCAAAATCTGTGGGAGAAAATTAAACAGAAGCAGTGTGGAATGCACCAATAAGGTGTTCTGTTTTACCAGGACGATGGTCCAATCCACACATGAGTCATCGCAATGGCTGCCGTTCATGAATGTGGCATCAAAGTTCTTGTACACCCACCTTATTCCCCCGATATGCCTCCTTCGGACTTCCATGTTTACAAACATGAAAAGGCATCTTGCTGAAACTCATTACAGTATTGATAATCAATCAATCAACTTTTTTCTTATATAGCGCCAAATCACAACAAACAGTTGCCCCAAGGCGCTCCATATTGCAAGGCAAGGTCATACAATAATTATGAAAAACCCCAACGGTCAAAACGACCCCCTATGAGCAAGCACTTGGCCACAGTGGGAAGGAAAAACTCCCTTTTAACAGGAAGAAACCTCCAGCAGAACCAGGCTCAGGGAGGGGCAGTCTTCTGCTGAGACTGGTTGGGGCTGAGGGAGAGAACCAGGACAAAGACATGCCGAGAAGGGGGGCAGAGATCGATCACTAATGATTAAATGCAGAGTGATGCATACGGAGCAAAAAGAGAAAGAAACAGTGCATCATGGGAACCCCCCCACAGTCTACGTCTAAAGCAACATAACCAAGGGATGGTCCAGGGTCACCTGATCCAGCCCTAACTATAAGCCTTAGCGAAAAGGAAAGTTTAAGCCTAATCTTAAAAGTAGAGAGGGTATCTGTCTCCCTGATCTGAATTGGGAGCTGGTTCCACAGGAGAGGAGCCTGAAAGCTGAAGGCTCTGCCTCCCATTCTACTCTTACAAACCCTAGGAACTACAAGTAAGCCCGCAGTCTGAGAGCGAAGCACTCTAATGGGGTAATATGGTACTACGAGGTCCCTAAGATAAGATGGGACCTGATTATTCAAAACCTTATAAGTAAGAAGAAGAATTTTAAATTCTATTCTAGAATTAACAGGAAGCCAATGAAGAGAGGTCAACACAGGTGAGATATGCTCTCTCCTGCTAGTCCCCGTCAGTACTCTAGCTGCAGCATTCTGAACCAACTGAAGGCTTTTTAGGGAACTTTTAGGACAACCTGATAATAATGAATTACAATAGTCCAGCCTAGAGGAAATAAATGCATGAATTAGTTTTTCAGCATCACTCTGAGACAAGACCTTTCTGATTTTAGAGAGATTGCGTAAATGCAAAAAGGCAGTCCTACATATTTGTTTAATATGCGCTTTGAATGACATATCCTGATCAAAAATAACTCCAAGATTTCTCACAGTATTACTAGAGATCAGGGAAATGCCATCCATAGTAACGATCTGGTTAGACACCATGCTTCTAAGATTTGTGGGGCCAAGTACAATAACTTCAGTTTTATCTGAGTTTAAAAGCAGGAAATTAGAGGTCATCCATGTCTTTATGTCTGTAAGACAATCCTGCAGTTTAGCTAATTGGTGTGTATCCTCTGGCTTCATGGATAGATAAAGCTGGGTATCATCTGCGTAACAATGAAAATTTAAGCAATACCGTCTAATAATACTGCCCAAGGGAAGCATGTATAAAGTGAATAAAATTGGTCCTAGCACAGAAACTTGTGGAACTCCATAATTAACTTTAGTCTGTGAAGAAGATTCCCCATTTACATGAACAAACTGTAATCTATTAGACAAATATGATTCAAACCACCGCAGCGCAGTGCCTTTAATACCTATGACATGCTCTAATCTCTGTAATAAAATTTTATGGTCAACAGTATCAAAAGCAGCACTGAGGTCCAACAGAACAAGCACAGAGATAAGTCCACTGTCCGAAGCCATAAGAAGATCATTTGTAACCTTCACTAATGCTGTTTCTGTACTATGATGAATTCTAAAACCTGACTGAAACTCTTCAAATAGACCATTCCTCTGCAGGTGATCAGTTAGCTGTTTTACAACTACCCTCTCAAGAATCTTTGAGAGAAAAGGAAGGTTGGAGATTGGCCTATAATTAGCTAAGATAGCTGGGTCAAGTGATGGCTTTTTAAGTAATGGTTTAATTACTGCCACCTTAAAGGCCTGTGGTACATAACCAACTAACAAAGATAGATTGATCATATTTAAGATTGAAGCATTAAATAATGGTAGGACTTCCTTGAGCAGCCTGGCAGGAATGGGGTCTAATAAACATGTTGATGGTTTGGATGAAGTAACTAATGAAAATAACTCAGACAGAACAATCGGAGAGAAAGAGTCTAACCAAATACCGGCATCACTGAAAGCAGCCAAAGATAACGATACGTCTTTGGGATGGTTATGAGTAATTTTTTCTCTAATAGTCAAAATTTTGTTAGCAAAGAAATTCATGAAGTCATTACTAGTTAAAGTTAATGGAATACTCAGCTCAATAGAGCTCTGACTCTTTGTCAGCCTGGCTACAGTGCTGAAAAGAAACCTGGGGTTGTTCTTATTTTCTTCAATTAGTGATGAGTAGAAAGATGTCCTAGCTTTACGGAGGGCTTTTTTATAGAGCAACAAACTCTTTTTCCAGGCTAAGTGAAGATCTTCTAAATTAGTGAGACGCCATTTCCTCTCCAACTTACGGGTTATCTGCTTTAAGATACGAGTTTGTGAGTTATACCACGGAGTCAGACACTTCTGATTTAAAGCTCTCTTTTTCAGAGGAGCTACAGCATCCAAAGTTGTCTTCAATGAGGATGTAAAACTATTGACGAGATACTCTAACTCCCTTACAGAGTTTAGGTAGCTACTCTGCTCTGTGTTGGTATATGACATTAGAGAACATAAAGAAGGAATCATATCCTTAAACCTAGTTACAGCGCTTTCTGAAAGACTTCTAGTGTAATGAAACTTATTCCCCACTGCAGGGTAGTCCATCAGGGTAAATGTAAATGTTATTAAAAAATGATCAGACAGAAGGGAGTTTTCAGGGAATACTGTTAAGTCTTCTATTTCCATACCATAAGTCAGAACAAGATCTAAGATATGATTAAAGTGGTGGGTGGACTCATTTACTTTTTGAGCAAAGCCGATAGAGTCTAATAATAGATTAAATGCAGTGTTGAGGCTGTCATTCTCAGCATATGTGTGGATGTTAAAATCGCCCACTATAATTATCTTATCTGAGCTAAGCACTAAGTCAGACAAAAGGTCTGAAAATTCACAGAGAAACTCACAGTAACGACCAGGTGGACGATAGATAATAACAAATAAAACTGGTTTTTGGGACTTCCAATTTGGATGGACAAGACTAAGAGACAAGCTTTCAAATGAATTAAAGCTCTGTCTAGGTTTTTGATTAATTAATAAGCTGGAATGGAAGATTGCTGCTAATCCTCCGCCCCGGCCCGTGCTACGAGCATTCTGACAGTTAGTGTGACTCGGGGGTGTTGACTCATTTAAACTAACATATTCATCCTGCTGTAACCAAGTTTCTGTTAGGCAGAATAAATCAATACGTTGATCAATTATTATATCATTTACCAACAGGGACTTAGAAGAGAGAGACCTAATGTTTAATAGACCACATTTAACTGTTTTAGTCTGTGGTGCAATTGAAGGTGCTATATTATTTTTTCTTTTTGAATTTTTATGCTTAAATAGATTTTTGCTGGTTATTGGTGGTCTGGGAGCAGGCACCGTCTCTACGGGGATGGGGTAATGAGGGGATGGCAGGGGGAGAGAAGCTGCAGAGAGGTGTATAAGACCACAGCTCTGCCTCCTGGTCCCAACGCTAGACAGTCACAGTTTGGAGGATCCAAAAAAATTGGCCAGATTTCTAGAAATGAGAGCTGCTCCCTCTAAAGTGGGATGGATGCCGTCTCTCCTAACAAGACCAGGTTTTCCCCAGAAGCTTTGCCAATTATCAATGAAGCCCACCTCATTTTTTGGACACCACTCAGACAGCCAGCAATTCAAGGAGAACATGCGGCTAAACATGTCACTCCCGGTCTGATTGGGGAGGGGCCCAGAGAAAACAACAGAGTCTGACATTGTTTTTGCAAAGTTACACACCGATTTAATGTTAATTTTAGTGACCTCCGATTGGCGTAACCGAGTGTCATTACTGCCGACGTGAATTACAATCTTACCAAATTTACGCTTAGCCTTAGCCAGAAATTTCAAATGTCCTTCGATGTCGCCTGCTCTGGCCCCCGGAAGACAATTGACAATGGTTGCTGGTGTCACTAACTTCACATTTCTCAAAACAGAGTCGCCAATAACCAGAGTTTGATCCTCGGCGAGTGTATCGTCGAGTGGGGAAAAACGGTTAGAGATGTGAACGGGTTGACGGTGTACACGGGGCTTCTGTTTAGGGCTACGCTTCCTCCTCACAGTCACCCAGTCAGCCTGCCTTCCCGACTGCATGGGATCTGCCAGGGGGGAACTAACGGCGGCTAAGCTACCTTGGTCCGCACCGACTACAGGGGCCTGGCTAGCTGTAGAATTTTCCACGGTGCGGAGCCGAGCCTCCAATTCGCCCAGCCTGGCCTCCAAAGCTACGAATAAGCTGCACTTATTACATGTACCGTTACTGCTAAAGGAGGTCGAGGAATAACTAAACATTTCACACCCAGAGCAGAAAAGTGCGGGAGAGACAGGAGAAGCCGCCATGCTAAATCGGCTAAGAGCTAGTAGCTGCGCTAAGCTAGCGGATTCCCAGAAACACACAAACTGAATAATGTGCAAATAATCCAGAGGTGATTCAGCAGAAGGAGTGCCCCAATCAAGGCACCAAACAGGCCATGAAGCAGCACAGGCAACGCACGACAACAGCGAACGCACGACAACGGTGCTAAAATAAAATAAAAATAAAAAAATAAAAAAAATAAAAAAGTAATGATGTCATATATCTGCAGTGGATGACTTCTTTGAGCTTCAGGATGATACCTTCTATGGGAACGTTATTAAGGTACTGCAGCAACACTGGAAAAAAGTGTGCAGACTTACATGGGGATTATTTTTGAAAAATAAAGCATTAGATTAATTCAGCTGTGGTTTTTTTCTTGATTGGGCTCAAAACGTTTCAATTTTCAATTTATTTTCATTTATATAGCACCAAATCAAATCAAGTCAAATCAAATCAAATCAATTTTATTTATATAGCGCCAAATCACAACAAACAGTTGTCCCAAGGCGCTTTATATTGTAAGGCAAGGCCATACAATAATTACAGAAAAACCCCAACGGTCAAAACGACCCCAGGCAAAACCTCCAGCAGAACCAGGCTCAGGGAGGGGCAGTCTTCTGCTGGGACTGGTTGGAGCTGAGGGGAGAGAATCAGGAAAAAGACATGCTGTGGAGGGGAGCAGAGATCAATCACTAATGATTAAATGCAGAGTGGTGCATACAGAGCAAAAAGAGAAAGAAACACTCAGTGCATCATGGGAAACCCCCAGCAGTCTAAGTCTATAGCAGCATAACTAAGGGATGGTTCAGGGTCACCTGATCCAGCCCTAACTATAAGCTTTAGCAAAAAGGAAAGTTTTAAGCCTAATCTTAAAAGTAGAGAGGGTGTCTGTCTCCCTGATCTGAATTGGGAGCTGGTTCCACAGGAGAGGAGCCTGAAAGCTGAAGGCTCTGCCTCCCATTCTACTCTTACAAACCCTAGGAACTACAAGTAAGCCTGCAGTCTGAGAGTGAAGCGCTCTATTGGGGTGATATGGTACTATGAGGTCCCTAAGATAAGATGGGACTTGATTATTCAAAACCTTATAAGTAAGAAGAAGAATTTAAATTCTATTCTAGAATTAACAGGAAGCCAATGAAGAAAGGCCAATATGAGTGAGATATGCTCTCTCCTTCTAGTCCCTGTCAGTACTCTAGCTGCAGCATTTGAATTAACTAAAGGCTTTTCAGGGAACTTTTAGGACAACCTGATAATAATGAATTACAATAGTCCAGCCTAGAGGAAATAAATGCATGAATTAGTTTTTCAGCATCACTCTGAGACAATACCTTTCTAATTTTAGAGATATTGCGCAAATGCAAAAAAACAGTCCTACATATTTGCTTAATATGCGCATTGAAGGACATATCCTTATCTAGAGGTCAGGGTAATGCCATCCAGAGTAAGGATCTGGTTAGACACCATGTTTCTAAGATTTGTGGGGCCAAGTACAATAACTTCAGTTTTATCTGAATTTAAAAGCAGGAAATTAGAGTTCATCCATGTCTTTATGTCTGAAAGACATTCCTGCAGTTTAACTAATTGGTGTGTGTCCTCTGGCTTCATGGATAGATAAAGCTGGGTATCATCTGCGTAACAATGAAAATTTAAGCAATGCTTTTTAATAATACTGCCTAAGGGAAGCATGTATAAAGTGAATAAAATTGGTCCTAGCACAGAACCTTGTGGAACTCCATAATTAACCTTAGTCTGTGAAGAAGACTCCCCATTTACATGAACAAATTGTAATCTATTAGATAAATATGATTCAAACCACCGCAGTGCAGTGCCTTTAATACCTATGGCATGCTCTGATCACTGTAATAAAATTTTATGGTCAACAGTATCAAAAGCAGCACTGAGGTCTAACAGAATCACAACAAATCACAACAGAGTTGCCTCAAGGTGCTTCACACAAGTAAGGTCTAACCTTACTAACCCCCAGAGCAACAGTGGTAAGGAAAAAACTCCCTCTGAGGAAGAAACCTCAAGCAAACCAGACTCAAAGGGGTGATTCTCTGCTTGGGCCATTCTGCAGACATAAATTACAGAACAATTCTCAAAATGAATATACAGGAAATGCTGTTAGTGCACAGGACAGGAGGGTCTCCAGCACAATTTCCACACCCATCTCTGGATGGAGCTGCACCTTAAACAGAGAGAAAAAACAGAATCAAGCATCAGAAAGACAAGAACTACAGTATAATTTGTCAGCATTAAACAAGAAAAACAGGAAATACTAAGGTGATCGCCGGCCACTAGCCCTAAGCTTCACTAAAAGACCCAGAATTTAGGTAAAGTTGAGGCCGCGGCTCGCTCCGTTTCCTAATAAAATTATTTAAAAGAGTGAAAAGCACAGAACTATACTATGCCAGTATGCTAGCCATATGAAAGGGAAAATAAGTGCGTCTTAAGTCTGGATTGAAAGTCTCCACAGAATCTGACTGTTTTATTGATGCAGGGAGATCATTCCACAGAACAGGGGCACGATAAGAGAAAGCTCTGTGACCTGCAGACTTCTTATTCACCCGAGGGACACAAAGTAGTCCTGCACCCTGAGAACGCAAAGCCCAGGCCGGTACATAAGGTTTAATTAGGTCAGCTAGGTAGGGAGGTGCCAGTCCATGAATAATTTTATAGACAATTAGCGGAACCTTCCAATCTGATCTCACTGGGACAGGAAGCCTGTTCCAGTGAAAACTTTTCAGTCACTCCTCATAATTGAACATCAGCTTCTATGAAGCCTAATTTCAGACAAACAGCTTAATTAGAGCTGGTTTAGAACACTAGTTTTGGTATATAGGGTTTACTTGCACCCTATAGCCAAATTCTAGTCTTGGAATTATTTTATGAATTCCATGAAAGTCTGGTGATGTACTTAACCATTCCATGGTGCATGTTGAAGGAACCAGTATCCTCCTCCATCGTAGTTCACAAACACCATCACGGTCAAGGCAAATCTGCAGAGACAGAAATCCACATGAGCACAAGTCACATTTTCACCTGCATATGTTTTGCATTTACTGTATATTGACTAAATAATGGAATATTCAAGATATTATTCTGCAAATTCAGTAGATTCAACAAAGATACTCCTGTACAGTGTGGCATGAAATAAATCATAAGCAGTGATGAATAAAATATACAATGCCAAATTAAAAAAAAAAAAAAAAAAGGCAGGCAGGCAGGCAGTATGGGAAATGCACTGCAAGATGAGTGAGTGAGTGAGTGAGTGAGTGAGTGAGTGAGTGAGTGAGTGAGTGAGTGAGTGAGTGAGTGAGTGAGTGAGTGAGTGAGTGAGTGAGTATGGAAAATACAAATAAACCCCGCACTGAGTTTACATTTACCTTAACGTCTGTTTCATTCAAATTATGTTTCATTACATTTCTTAATATACATGATGGGTTTTTATTGTTTTTATGGATTTTATTGTTTTTATTGCATTTTTTTCTTTTCATTGTTTTTACGATGCATTGTATGCAGTATGAGTCCAAGATAATTTCCCTTTTTGGGATAATGAAGTATATCGTAATGTATCGGATCATATTGTACATCCATTTCTGCATTTCAGGCCTGCAGCACATAAAAAAGAAAAAAAAAAAACAGCACGGGGCAGTTAAGTGCTACATTCCATGAGCCAGTAGTCAATTTTGACCAAACCAGTACCACTTAAGGGGACTAAACAAAACTTACAATCCAGCCTCAGTGTACCATGGCCTACAAAAAAAAAAAAAGTATGATGGCCATCCCAGGGTTGTAGCTACAGTATAGCCAAGTAGGGGTCAATGAAAAATTATACAGAGGTCAAATTTAAAAATGCTGCAAAATCATATGGAAAAGTATACTACATTTTTTTTGTCTGATTGTAATTATTCCAAAAAGGTATAGTTTGGACTATCTATGACTGAATGCCATGGAGTTATGAGGTAAAAACAGCCAAAATAGTGACAAAGGTCAGTTTGTGCAGGGGTCAAAAGTTAAAGTTGCTCCAATTTTGGTAGAAAGTGATGTAAATAGGATATCTTTGTGAAGATATCCGGGGGGCAATATCCATGAGAGCAAGATATACTGTTACACCGGAGCGCCTGGAGGAAACCCACGCAAACAAGAGGAGAACATGCAAACTCCACACAGAAAGGCCACAGGTGGTAATCGAACCCATGACCTTCTTGCTGTGAGGCAACAGTGCTAACCACATCCACGCTCCTTTAAACTGTGGTCTGGATCTGCATAAATAAATAGAACCCCCCCCCCCCCCCGCCCACACACACACACACACACACACACACACACACACACGCACACACTTTAGTTGCAATAAGGTTTATTTATTTATTTATTTATTTATTACTTTGGCAGAAGGTAAAACATTTAAGACACCAGAAAGAACCAAATAAAGCACCCCAGCACAGTGTTTCTCACCTTCTAACAGTCCATACTTTGATTCTGATACAGGTTTTATCTTCTGAGTTATTGCTTACGGAGCCAGAGGAGGGGCTTTTATTCTGTCACATACAAATGCAAAGTAATGCAATCTAAGCATTATGAATCACTCAGGAAATGAACACTTGTCCTCTGGATCTCCTCACGCAAAAATGCTGACTAAAGACTTTGTGTTTAATATATGATACTCTTTATACTTGAGCAGCGGCCGAGGCCGCCGAAGCGCCGCTCGCGTGATGGAGTGTTTCACTGAATCACACGCTCCACCGAAAGGGGTTTGTGTTGCACGCCACCAAAAAGGATGCTTGTCGTTGCACAACACAAACTAGCAGCGGATTGTTAAAAGGAGCAGCAGGAGCGCTCCGAGGCACAATCGGGTCTTTCACCGTGTTTAAAACCTGCACTGATTATTTTGATTCATGTTTTCATTTAACCACAGTGTGTGTTTTGGTGGGGAGGGGGTCATAAAGGGTTTTTTAGGAGAATAACGAGATTAAGCACAACCTCCAAGAACATGTCTGTGTGATAAGGTGCGGCGTATCTCGCTCTGACTCCTCTTGTTTTTCTGACCAGATTCGATTAAGACGTGCACCGAGCCATTACTGCTCTTTTAGCCCGACCTGCTGATACAAGATTTTAATCGGTCACTATCATCTCAAAAGAGCTATTAAACCCTGGTGCCTGTGTCCATGAACTCTGTCTGTCCCTCTGAGGCACACACATGAACACATGCTATAATTTACATTTTAGCCATTAGTAGCCATAGTGACAAAGACAAAGGTTACAGAGGCCGGCTGAAAATTACAGCAATATCACAGCTTATTGGCCATCTTTTTAATTAAAATACTTTGGGAGCCTGATTGCAAATGAGAGCTCCGTTTTAGGCAGATTGCTTATCAATGCCCACACACATTTCCTCAGAGGCGGCTAATTCGTGTGAAACGGAAACTACAAGTGCTTAATTACCATGTGCACGTACATCATTACCTTATTTTCTTGTCTGGTCGACCAAACGCTACACAGAGAATCATGATGTTTGGATTTAAGATTTTAAGTCTGAATGCCGTGATCTTTACATCAGATCCAGTCCAATCAGATTTCAGGGGAGTCCAGTGCAACCCTGGCCTCCACTCGAGCTCCACCCATGCCAGGAAGCATGCCAACATTTGACATTTCCTGTTTCACTGTGGGCTCAAAATTGGGCACTTCCTGTTTCAGTGTGAACATGCCACTAAATTCTCGCGAGATTCCATGGGATCTCATCTGTCATGAAGTGCGGAAGTGTTTGATATTTGGCATTTCCCGTTTCACTGTAAACTCAAAAGTTGGCACTTCCTGTTTGGGACTCCCTGTACCATAGACGCTTGTATTATTACATCTGCCAAGGATGTAATAAAATCATCGGTGTTTATTTATTTGTCTGTCTGTCTGAATCTTAGCAGGATTATGTCAAAACTACTGCATGGATTTTGATGCAATTTTCACCACAGATAGATATTAGGCCATGGAAGACTGTTAAATTTTGGAGATGATCTGGATCTGGATTCTAGATGAAGATTTCACTTTACATAGGCTTTTAAGGATTATGTAAAAAAAAATAAAATAAAATAAAAACCTACTTCACAGATTCTCACCAAATTTGCACAACAGACTGCACTATATTTTTTAGAAGTGATCCGGATCCTGGATCAGGATTTCAGTTTTGTCAGCCACTTTGTCAGCTTTTGAGGATTACGTTAAAACTACTTAAAGGATTTGCACCAAATTTTCACCACACATTGGTGTTAGGCCTGGGAAGACTCCATTCAATTTTGGAGGTGATCTGGATCAGGATCCGGATTCTGGATCGATTTCACTTTGTAGACTTTTAAGGATTACGTCAAAACTCCGTCACGGATACGACATCACGATGTAAAACCAAGATCAGGAAGAGATTGTTTTGTTTCAGCTTGTGAATTAAATATCAGATTGCAACATCTTGATCAGTCGGACCATTCTGGATCAGTATGCAACTATTGCATTGTGTTGTGGAATCCGGATCCAGGTAAAGTCCAGGTCGCGATGTGAACCACAGCTTTTATTCTGAGTCCTCATCAACCCTTGGCAGATGTCAGAAATCTTGGATCGCTCTTGTTATTATAACCATTGTTGTTATTATGTCCATTTGCCATGGTAGTGCACAGGGGCACTGTGTTGTGTCCAGTGAGTCATCCAGCCACATGTTAATGATAGACTTTTGATTGATTTACACTAAACTTTTCAAGGACAAAGTGATTTTATTTTAAGAAAACTCTCCAAATGTCTCAGGTCAAGGTAAAACCTTTAGTCCAATATTAATATATAAGGGATATATAGAATAACTGCTTTAAAGTATCACCCTTCTATTGGATGCATGACCTTTGACCATGGGTGACCTTGAAAAATTACCATAATTTAGAACAGCTGTTTCAAAGCACTTTAAAAGTATACCCATGTTTTCTATTAAACACTAATATGAAGTCACATATCATGTTTCTATTGGTCACGTTACCTTTTGACCTTGGATAACCTTGAAAGATCAAACTAAAGCTCATAACTGTTCAACTAAAACAGATTTGTGCCAACATGGTGTAAACATGGGTTATGTGTCAACCAAGGATAAAGTGCTTCAATTTGGGACAGAACTGAAATGTCAAGGTCACACTGAACTTTATGTTATGGCGTCACTGAGTCATACGCGGGGCAGCACAGTGGCTTAGTGGTTAGCACTGTTGCCCCCCTGTAAGAAGGTCCTGGGATTACTTTCCACCTGGTCCTTTCTGTGTGGAGTTTGTATGTTCTCCCCGTGTCTGTGTGGGTTCCCCCTGGGTGTTCTGGAATCCTTTCTTTTTCAAAGACATGCAGGATAGGTAAACTGGAAACTTTAAACTGACCGTAGATGTGAATGTGTTTATCTGTCTGCGACAAACTGGAATCCTGTCCAGGGTGTTCCGCGCCTCTCACCCTATGACTGCTGAGATAGGCTCCAGCACCCCCTACCTGCTGTGATCCTTGGTTTGGATAAGCAGGTATAGAAAATGAGTGAATGAATAACACGTATTTAGAACATATCAGTGTACAATGTAGCCACCCTCTAGAATTTTGGAGACTGTTTTTTCTCTCTGTTTGAGGTGCGGCTCCATCCAGAGATGGGTGTGGTGTCTACTTCTGCAACTCTCCACTCCTGTGCACCGGCAAAATTTCCTGTATTTTTTGCAAATTGTTTTTTAAATTGTGTCGGTAGCATGGCCCAAGAAGAGGGTCACTCCTTTGAGTCTGGTCTGCTTGAGGTTTCTTCCTGAAATCATCAGAGGGAGTTTTTCCTTACCACTGTCACCTGTGTGCTTGCTCTGGGGGTTGGTAAGATTAGACCTTATTTGTGTGAAGCACCTTGAGGCAACTTTGTTGTGATTTGGCGCTATATAAATGAAATAAATTGAAATAAATTGAAAGTACAAACTGAAAAATTCTCTCAAGCTGAATTCATGTCCATCAATCAGCGTCCCTGGAATGTACTCAGACACATTCTTTGATTTGAATGACTGAACATGCATTACCCATAAGATTATAAAATAAGGACACCACATACTTCAAATCGATCACAACAGAGTGTAACGTCTCAAGTGCATGGACTCCCAGTCTGGGAATACTGCAAAAAAATTACTGGTCCTTGAGTGGAAACTGAAGATGACAGTTACATATGGCAAAAGGCTGCTGTGAAGAAGCCATATCATCAGCAACAAACAGTCCAGCTACAGCTTGCAGTCCTTTATTTTGCTGGAACACTTGTCTTTTTTGTTATATGGCATAACAACTGACTGTGCAGTTTTCAACCCAAAGAAAACTGGCATCAAGCAGCCGAAGATTAAAACCCAAACCCTTTTAGAAAAATTAATGTGTTACCGTACTCCTGCTGTTCTCTGTATATCACGTCTGTGGAGTTTGAGCGATTATCACAAAAACCTTTCAGCTCTGAAGGAAAAGCTTCAGAAATGTTTCAGCATTTATGGGAGCTGATCAATGTGTCCGTTCTCAGGCGCACTGATCATAACTCATAGGACCTACGAGCAATTCGGCCGTTAGTCTTGAATGCTGAGTCACGGTTTGATTGAGTGAGTTGTCAGCTATGAGAATTTGCAATATAACCAACATGCACATAAATATGCCATGATTTTCTGGAACCCTGAGTGACACTTTGGGTAATTCAGTGGGACTGCGGCTCAGCGAAATTACACTCAAAAATTCTTGTATTCACTATTTACTTTCCTTGAACTTTTGCCAAAAAAAAAAAAAAAAAAAAAAAAATCAGAATATCTATATACAGAAAGAGCTACATCTGTCTGTCTGTATGTCTGGGATAAACTCCCAAACCATAATATGTAGCCTTAAAAACTATATATATTCTGAATCCTCATGACATGGGGAACAAACTGGTACCATTTCAAAAAAAAAGTTTAACTGAAAACTACCCCCAAAATAGCCATTTATGTAAGACCATACAGTGTTGTACCATGTGCGATAAACTCCTAAACTATAAGATGTAGCCCTAAAAACTATATATATTCTGAATCCTCATGACATGGGGAACAAATTGGTACCATTTCAAAAAAAAAGTTTAACTGAAAACTACCCCCAAAATAGCCATTTATGTAAGACCATACAGTGTTGTACCATGTGCGATAAACTCCTAAACTATAAGATGTAGCCCTAAAAACTATATATATTCTGAATCCTCATGACATGGGGAACAAATTAGTACCATTTTTTTAAAAGTTGAACTGAAAATTACCCCCAAAATAGCCGGCTGTGAGTATGACCAGGCAGATTCAAATTTCCAGCCCTGTATATGTGTTGGCCATCTCTGTTTATTTAATCCCTTTCCACAGCACACTCAGCACAGCACAGCCACAGCACACTCAGCAAAACAACATGCTGGGTATGACCAGGCAGATTCAAATTTCCAGCCTTGTATATGTGTTGGCCATCTCTGTTTATTTAATCCCTTCCTTCAGCTACTTTATGTTCTCAACTGTTAAGCACCTGACTGTCCTATACAACCCAGTTTGCCTTCCTGTCTGAACACATTAATTTTATGTATGTAAAATTGCCATGTAAAACAGTGAAATACACCACTACCTCAATTTTGATTCATTGATATTTACATTTACTGTTACCTACCTTTTGTGTGTAATTTTGTTAGAAATTTGATTGCAAAACAAAGTCTGCATGAAGGACTTCAAATGTGTTTGTCTTTTAACCAAGTATTTCCACTTACGAGGTCTGTCAATAAAGTAATGGTCCTTTTTATTTTTTTCAAAAAGTATATGGATTTCATTCATATGTTTTTACGTCAGACATGCTTGAACCCTCGTGCACATGCATGAGTTTTTCCACACCTGTCGGTGACATCATTCGCCTGTGAGCACGCCTTGGGAAGGAGTGGTCCCCCCCCCCCTCGTCGGATTTTCATTGTCTGGAAATGGCGGAATGAAAAGGACTTTTTTTCCATCAGAATTTTTTCAGAAGCTGTTAGAGACTGGCACCTGGAAACCATTCGAAAAATTTATCTGGCTTTCGGTGAAAATTTTACGGGCTTCACAGAGAATAAGGTCTGTTACTACAGCTTTCCAAGTTTGGACTACAGTCCAAACTTGTCCTCTGACACGCCGAAACAGAGGTGTTCCTTTGGCTCGCTTCCAAAGCGAATTGGTCTTTACGCGCGAAGCCTCCGAGCGGCTTTTCCGGAAAATGGCTGATGTCCAGCTCTTGTGACAACCAGAGAAAGAGCACACGACGGTCTCGTATCCACAGAGCCATCCATTTAGAAATGGTCCAGTGGCTTGTGCCGCGTCGTCGCAGCTCGGAGCATGGTGCGCCGAGCGTCCTTAAAGGGGTCCTTAAAGCTGTAGTAACAGACCTTATTCTCTGTGAAGCCCGTAAAATTTTCACCGAAAGCCAGATAAATTTTTCGAATGGTTTCCAGGTGCCAGTCTCTAACAGCTTCTGAAAAAATTCTGATGGAAAAAAAGTCCTTTTCATTCCACCATTTCCAGACAATGAAAATCTGACGAGGGGGCGGGACCACTCCTTCCCAAGGCGTGCTCACAGGCGAATGACGTCACCGACAGGCATGGAAAAACTCCCACATGTGCATGAGGGTTCAAGCATGTCTGACGTAAAAACATATGAATGAAATCCATATAGTTTTTGAAAAAATAAAAAGGACCGTTACTTTATTGACAGACCTCGTAGTTTGGGGAGTCCACCTCTTATAGTTCTGCTGGACAAACTTTAGCCCATTAACTATAATATTTATAAGACATCAGCATTACAAAAACAAATGTTGGGCAATTGTTTTGATTAAAATGATTGGCATTTGGCTTATGTCTAAAAGAGGTTAACCCAGGCAGCACTGGGTTGCCCAGCTAGTATGTAAATATGTGATCAGTGCTTTTAACTGTGATTTCAGATGGTCGAGAATGAAGCCAGAGAGGCAGCAGATGCCAGTCTCCGCCTGATGCCATGTCGGTGCTGCTGGATTTCCTCTCCTCTCCATTTTGCCAGGCGATCTATGACTGTGTGGATGTGTGCTGATATATTGATGGTATTATGACATCAATTATTTGGCAAGGGGGAGGTCAAAGCCACACCAGCATCCTGTTTCAGGAGAGGCGTGCTTTGTGTCTACCCTCAGGCTGCAATTAAAAGGAGCAACAATCCCAGATTCAATCACTCTTGTCTAACAGAAACACACTGTTCCAAACTTGTACATACATCAGCAGTGACGCCCCAAAGCTCCGCTGCTTGACAACGAAAGCTTCAGGGAACATGTGACCAGACTGCGACCCTGTCTGTATTCAGTCTCCTGTGGCTGCAGATGTTCAGTGGGTTGATAACAGACTGATGATAGACAACGTACCCTCGAAAACTGTCCAGTGAGCGCAGACGTGTTGGCTTAGGTTTGGCGTTGTCACCCTCAGCATCATCGCAATGGATACCGTCCTGCAAAGACACAGTTACACAGATGGACAAAACAACATAAACACAACACAAGTGTCCAAGCAATTTAGGAAAGTGGTTAAAACATTAATACCTCAGTTTATGGTCTGAATTTCAACTGTAGTCTCTGCAAATGTAATCGGTTAAAAACAACTTTCAAACATCTGAAGAAGAGTCACATTTATCGTCTGTCCATATGTTCCTCTGCTTGGCTGTGTGTCCCTCTCTTTGTCATCTGTCCCTTTATCTGTTCCTCTGTCTCTTTGCATGTCCATGTGTTGCTGTCTGTCCATCAGCCCCAGTGTCTGGTCATCTGGTCTCCTGTCTGTTCATCTCTCACTGTGGTTGGTCTTCTGTCATTCTGTCTATCCATCTGACCATATAACTTTTTGTCTGTCTCTCAGTGTGTCCATCTAGCCCCATGTCTGTCCATCTGTCCCTCTGCTTGGTTTTCTGTCCCTCTATTTGGCCATATGCCTCTCTGTCTCTCCACACTATTAAAAAAAATTCCAAAAAAGTTGTTTTTACAGAGAAAACTGGCAGCTGTGGTTGCCAGGATAATCCTGTAAAAGATATAGTAAAAATATGTAACTACCTTTACAGAAAAGACTATAAATATTACAGTATGGATTTTTTGTAATTTGCAAACAAAATTAAAGGAGAATGGGGTAAAGACCAGCCTTGAACCAGCGATAATCTGTTGAGGAACCAAGCGCAGTATTGTGTTGTGTGGGCCGCTGAAGAGGAGGTACTGCTGGCCCACCACCACCAGAGGGCGCCCTGCTTGGAGTGCGGGCTCCAAGCACGAGAGGGCGCCAGACCTAGAAGAAGTCACAGCTGTCATTCATCCCCTGCCCCAGCTGTCACTCGTTCATCATCATCACCACCATAAAAGCCGGACTGCAACTCCACCTCCTCGCCGAGAAATCGACTACCATTCCTAAGGTAATCCTTCTCTGCAGTATTTGGATTAATCCACGTTTTGATCTCTGTTTGCAGCCGTTTATTCCTGTGGGACAGTTTTGTCGGAGTGGCGTGTTGTGGGAACCGCGACGTCTTCGCCTCCCACTCCCTCCAGATAAGTGACTGACAGGAGCTGCTTGAGTGTATGATTGGAGGTGGAGGTGCTCCCTCCCATCAGTGTTGGACTGTGTATTACTGAGTGTGCGGACTCACACTCACACATCCTGTTTTTGCTTTCTGCCAGCAGTGCCAGGGTCGACAGCCGGGAACAGAGGCCACCTGGGGACTCGGGACTTGGCGGCTCCGGTGTTCTTCAGACCGTTGGTGGTGGAAGCCGTGTGGAGTACGGCTTCTCTCTCGTCGGGGGGGTCTCCTATCTTCGAGCCTGCCACACGTCACCTGGTGCTAATTGACGGTGCATATTTTCTGTGTCTTTTCGTTGTGTAGCGTCACAACATTAAATTGTTACCTTTTGGTTTAGTCATTGTCCGTTCATTTGCGCCCCCTGTTGTGGGTCCGTGCTACGACACCTTCACAACAGGATTTCTCGGCCATCGTCATGGACTCCGAGGGGCGTCAACCCGAGCTTGAACGGCCAATGGAAGAACCAGGAGTGCAGGCGTCAGCAGGAGGCGTGTTGAGTGAGCTGCAGCAGATCTTAACCGCCTTCACGGCTCGGTTAGACTTAGTGACCGAGCAGAATGTCCTCCTTAATCGGAGGGTGGAGGCTCTCACCGCCAGGGTGGAAGCGCACGAGCAGGGCGCTGCTGCAGCCGCTCCTCTGGCTGGTCCTGGGCCTGTATCAGACGTTCCACTGGTCGTTCAATGAACCCCCCCACCGTCCCCTGAAGCATACATAAGCCCTCCGGAACCGTACGGGGGCTGTGTCGAGACGTGCGCGGACTTCCTCATGCAGTGTTCGCTTGTCTTTTCACAGCGCCCTGTCATGTACGCATCAGACGCTAGCCGGGTGGCTTATGTGATCAATTTGCTTCGAGGAGAGGCACGCGCATGGGCTACGGCGCTTTGGGAGCAGAATTCACGGCTCCTAACGTCTTATACTGGGTTTGTACGGGAGTTCAAACAAGTGTTTGATCATCCCAACAGAGGCGAGACCTCTTCGAACGTGCTGCTGTCGATGAGACAGGGGCGCCATAGCGCAGCCCAGTATGCAGTCGACTTCCGCATCGCGGCAGCGAGGTCCGGCTGGAATAACGTTGCGCTCCACGCCGCCTTTGTAAATGGACTGTCACCGGTCCTCAAGGAGCACCTACTGGCTAAGGAGGAACCACGGGATTTTGACAGGCTTATTGATTTAGTTATACGCTTAGACAACCGCTTAAACGAGCATCGTCGGGAGCAGGCCGGGGGGCGTGACCGGGCACGAGCCGTCCCTCCTCCTTCCGGTTCCGACAAAGTGACGTCGTCCCCACGCTTCACTGC
The DNA here is from genome assembly GCF_902500255.1 of Thalassophryne amazonica. Lineage (NCBI taxonomy): Eukaryota > Metazoa > Chordata > Actinopteri > Batrachoidiformes > Batrachoididae > Thalassophryne > Thalassophryne amazonica. The sequence goes on from NC_047115.1 coordinate 71,734,511, forward strand.
CAGAGAGCTCCGTGTGGCTACAGCTCCCCCTGCTGAGGAGGCTATGGACACGAGCAGGGCCAAAGTAAAAACAAACATCAGACAAAGGAGACTGGCCTGCGGGGAGTGTTTTATCTGCGGCTCATGTGAGCACATGCAGAGGGACTGCCCTAAACGGTCAAACTACAACGCCCGTCCTTAGAAACTGGGCTAAGGGTGGGCCATAATACGCACGCGGGAAAACCCCGCAAATCTGCACGAATCCCAGTAACAATCCTGAGTGGGGATTTAACCCTTCATGCCCCAGCACTATTAGACACAGGGTCGGAAGGGAATCTGCTGGACAGCAGATGGGCAAAGGAAGTAGGGCTCCCCCTGGTGGCTCTGCCGGCACCATTGCAGGTGCGAGCACTAGACGGCACCCTACTTCCATTAATCACACATCAGACTCAACCAATGACTTTGGTTGTGTCTGGGAATCACAGGGAGGAGATAGTGTTCCACGTCACACCATCTACTTCCCGAGTGATTTGGGGCTTTCCATGGATGGTAAAGCACAATCCCCGGATTGATTGGCCGTCTGGGGTTGTGACGCAGTGGAGCGAAACCTGCCACCGGGAGTGCCTAGGATCCTCAGTTCCTCCCGGCACTACGGCTAATGAGGAGGTCAAAGTCCCCCCCAATCTATCGGCGGTGCCAAAGGAGTACCATGATCTTGCTGACGTTTTCAGCAAAGATCTGGCACTCACTCTTCCCCAGCACTGACCGTATGATTGTGCCATCGATTTGGTCCCGGGCGCTGAGTACCCGTCCAGCAGGCTGTACAACCTCTCACGTCCGGAACGCGAATCAATGGAGACCTACATCCGGGACTCCTTAGCTGCCGGGCTGATCCAAAACTCCACCTCCCCGATGGGTGCTGGTTTCTTTTTTGTGGGCAAGAAAGACGGCGGACTCCGTCCATGCATTGATTACAGAGGGCTGAACGAGATCACGGTTCGCAACCGATACCCGTTGCCCCTGTTGGATTCTGTGTTTCCGCCCCTGCATGGAGCCCAAATTTTCACTAAATTGGATCTTAGAAACGCGTACCACCTGGTTCGGATCCGGGAGGGAGACGAATGGAAGACGGCGTTTAACACCCCGTTAGGTCACTTTGAGTACCTGGTCATGCCGTTCAGCCTCACCAACGCCCCCGCGACGTTCCAAGCTTTGGTAAACAACGTCTTGCGGGACTTCCTGCATTGGTTCGTCTTCGTATATCTGGACGATATACTCATCTTCTCCCCGGACCCTGAGACCCATGTCCAGCATGTACGTCAGGTCCTACAGCGGTTGTTGGAGAATCGGCTGTTTGTGAAGGGCGAGAAGTGCGAGATCCACCGCACTACTTTGTCCATCTTGGGGTTCATAATCTCCTCCAACTCCGTCGCCCCTGATCCGGCCAAGGTTGCGGCGGTGAGAGATTGGCCCCAACCGATAAGCCGTAGGAAACTACAGCAGTTCCTCGGCTTTGCAAATTTCTATAGGAGGTTCATCAAAGGTTACAGTCAGGTAGTTAGCCCCCTGACTGCCCTGACCTCCACCAAAGTCCCCTTCACCTGGTCGGATCGGTGCAAAGCCGCGTTCCAGGAGTTGAAACGCCGGTTCTCGACTGCACCAGTTCTGGTGCAGCCTGATCCTGATCGCCAGTACGTAGTTGAAGTGGACGCCTCTGACTCAGGGATAGGAGCCGTGCTGTCCCAGAGCGTGGAGGCTGATAAGGTTCTCCATCCTTGTGCCTTTTTTTCCCGCAGGTTGACCCCAGCTGAACGGAACTATGACGTCAGCAATCGGGAACTCCTCGTGGTGAAGGAGGCTCTTGAAGAGTGGAGACACCTGCTGGAGGGGGCGTCGTTGCCCTTCACGGTTTTCACGGACCATCTGAACCTGGAGTACATCCGGACCGCCAAGCGGCTGAACCCCAGGCAAGCCCGCTGGTCTCTGTTCTTCGGGCGCTTTGACTTCCAGATCAAGTACCGCCCCGGGACCAAGAACCAAAAACCAGATGCATTGTCCCGGGTGCATGAAGAAGAAGCCAAAGCGGAGTTGTCAAACCCCACTGAGACCATCATCCCCGAGTCCACTGTCGTGGCCACCCTCACCTGGGACGTGGAGAAGACCATCCGGGAGGCCCTGACAAGAAGCCCGGACCCGGGGACCGGCCCCAAGAACAGACTATACGTCCCACCAGAGGCAAGAGCTGCCGTCTTGGACTTCTGTCACGGGTCCAAGCTGTCCTGTCATCCCGGAGTACGCAGGATCGTGGCAGTAGTCCAGCAGCGCTTCTGGTGGGCGTCCCTGGAAACCGACGTCCGGGACTACGTCCAGGCCTGTACCATCTGCGACAGGGGTAAGGCGGACCACCGGAGGACGACGGGACTCCTCCATCCCCTGCCAGTGCCTCATCGCCCCTGGTCTCACATCAGCCTGGACTTCGTCACGGGCCTCCCGCTGTCCCAGGGCAACACCGTGATTCTCACGATAGTGGACCGGTTCTCCAAGGCGGCCCACTTCGTGGCCCTCCCGAAGCTCCCGACGGCCCAGGAGACAGCAGACCTCCTGGTCCACCACGTCATGCGGCTGCATGGGATACCGTCGGACGTCGTCTCGGATCGGGGCCCCCAGTTCTCTTCACAGGTGTGGAAGAGTTTCTGTAAGGAGCTGGGGGCCACTGTAAGTCTCTCGTCCGGGTACCACCCCCAGACCAACGGCCAGGCAGAGCGGGCTAATCAGGAGTTAGAGCAAGCCCTCCGGTGTGTCACCTCCGCGCATCCGGCGGCCTGGAGTCACCATCTGGCCTGGATCGAGTATGCCCACAACAGCCAAGTTTCGTCTGCTACCGGCCTCTCCCCTTTTGAGGCATGTTTGGGGTACCAGCCCCCATTGTTCCCGTTGGTGGAGGGAGAGGTCGGTGTGCCCTCGGTCCAGGCCCACCTCAGGAGGTGCCGCCGGACGAGGGCTAAGGCCCATGCGGACCGCCGGCGTTCCCCGGCCCCCACATACCAGCCTGGGCAGGTATGTGGCTTTCGACCAAGGACATCCCTCTGTCTGTCGCCTCCCCTAAATTGAAAGACAGATTCATCGGACCATTTAAGATCCTCAAGATCATCAACCCGGCCGCAGTGAAGCTTCGACTCCCGGCTTCACTGCGGATTCACCCCGTCTTTCATGTTTCCCGTCTCAAGTCACACCACACCTCGCCCCTCTGTACTCCAGGACCACCGCCGCCTCCTGCCCGGCTCATCGACGGGGAGCCTGCTTGGACAGTACGCAGGCTCCTGGACATCCGTCGTAAGGGCCGGGGTTTCCAATATCTGGTGGACTGGGAGGGGTATGGACCTGAGGAACGCTCCTGGGTGAAGAGGAGCTTCATCCTGGACCCGGCCCTCCTGGCCGATTTCTACGCAAGACATCCGGACAAGCCTGGTCGGACGCCAGGAGGCGCCCGTTGAGGGGGGGGTCCTGTTGTGTGGGCCGCTGAAGAGGAGGTACTGCTGGCCCACCACCACCAGAGGGCACCCTGCTTGGAGTGTGGGCTCCAAGCACGAGAGGGCGCCAGACCTAGAAGAAGTGACAGCTGTCATTCATCCCCTGCCCCAGCTGTCACTCGTTCATCATCATCACCACCATAAAAGCCGGACTGCAACTCCACCTCCTCGCCGAGAAATCGACTACCATTCCTGAGGTAATCCTTCTCTGCAGTATTTGGATTAATCCACTTTTTGATCTCTGTTTGCAGCCGTTTATTCCTGTGGGACAGTTTTGTCGGAGTGGTGTGTTGTGGGAACCGCGACGTCTTCGCCTCCCACTCCCTCCAGATAAGTGACTGACAGGAGCTGCTTGAGTGTATGATTGGAGGTGGAGGTGCTCCCTCCCATCAGTGTTGGACTGTGTATTACTGAGTGTGTGGACTCACACTCACACATCCTGTTTTTGCTTTCTGCCAGCAGTGCCAGGGTCGACAGCCGGGAACAGAGGCCACCTGGGGACTCGGGACTTGGCGGCTCCGGTGTTCTTCAGACCGTTGGTGGTGGAAGCCGTGTGGAGTACGGCTTCTCTCTCGTCGGGGGGGTCTCCTATCTTCGAGCCTGCCACACGTCACCTGGTGCTAATTGACGGTGCATATTTTCTGTGTCTTTTCGTTGTGTAGCGTCACAACATTAAATTGTTACCTTTTGGTTTAGTCATTGTCCGTTCATTTGCGCCCCCTGTTGTGGGTCCGTGCTACGACACCTTCACAACATATTGACTTGCACCACCATTTTGTTAAATTATGCAAATTAGTCTGACAATGTTGTAGCAATCCCTCGATGGCAAGGAAGATTGTTTCTTGATTGATACGGTGGCGGGTGCGGAAAAGATTTACATCCAGGGTCGTCCTAGAGATGTCTGTGTGTGGGTTTGTTACCGTGGGAATGTCGCTGTACACCGACAGATCCTGAACCTATTCTGAATCCCAGGCGATCGGGGTTTGAGGACCCGCTGCAGCCTTCATCTGCCTTCACAGCCATTGGGTTACAAGCCATCACCTGCCTGATCTGCCATTGAGGACTTCTTGTTTCACCAGAACCCCGTTAGCCATCTTATGTTCAGGGTTGCTGTTGGGCCTTCATGGTTAGCGTAGTGGCCACGGGACATACAAGGTCCCCGATGTATTTCACCCTAACAGGCAATCCCCTTCTTGGTTCATAACCCAGGTATCATGACGTGGATGAAGGGTTGGACTGTGACACCCAGTCTGAGAAACTAATGAACTACAGAATGTGTTTTATCCTATGATATACAGCCTATACAGCCTACTCAATTTTAAGCAGACGTGATTTTTTTCAGAACATCTCATATTACAAGGGATGATTGAAAAGTCTTGAGCCCGACCCAGAAAAGGTAGGGTGTGGTTTTCCAGCTTTAGCATTTTGAGAAACCAACATTTTTCTTGAGAATGTGTGAAATTTTGTCTCACTGGGTAGAATTTTGCAGACACAATATTTCAGTGAAGTGAGTTGGGGTGTGTCAGATTGGTAACATGGACAAAGCTGATGGGCCTGCTGCGATTCAGTATCTCACGAAAAAGGCAATGCACCCAAAGCAGATCCATGAGGACATGTTAATGATATTAAGGGAGGATGCCCAGTCTTATGGTACACTTAAATGCTGGCCAGCTGAATTCAAGAGGGACAGACCAAGCATCGAAGATGAAGCAAGATCCCAGACTTGCCACCTCAACCGATATGATCCAGAAGATCCATGATATGGTCTTCGTTGACAGAAGAGTGAGCGTCACATAGCCAGGACTGTAGGTATTTACCAGAAGAAAGTTCATTCATTTCTGCTGGAAGAACAGGGAATTATGAAACTTTCAGCACGATGGGTCCCAAGGCTTCTCACAGCCAGTCAGTAATGAACAAGATACAAGCTGTCCACAGAGAGTCTTTAGCATATGATTCGTGACTATGGATAAGACCGTGGTCCATCCCTTCGAACCGGAGTCCAAATAACAGTCGAAGTGATGGTAAGACGTGGGTTCTCCCTGCCGAAAAAACCCAAAACTGTCTCTGCTGGACAGGTCATGGCCTCTGTCTCTAGGATGCTGAGGGCATCATAATGGTGGACTATCTCCAGACGTGAGAGACCATTGATGGGGCTTGTTATGTTTCACTTTTGTGATGGCTGCCATGAATATGGATTTGAACTTATTCCCCTGACGTGGCTCCTTCTGACTTTCATCTGCTTCCAAACATGAAAAGGCATCTTGCTGGAACACATTATAATCCCGAAACTGATGTCATATCTGCAGTGGATGACTTCCTTAAGCTCCATAATAACAACTTCCATGAGAACGGTATTAAGGCACTGCAGCGACACTGGAAAAAGTATTATGTTGAAAAATAAAGCATGACAATTCAGTTGAGGTTTCTTCTTGGTCAAAACTTTTCAATCACCCCTCGTAACATACATTGTACAAATACAGTAAAAATGTGGCAATATAATATACAATTGATTATATTTTCATAGTAATCCATGTTGTGAAACAGCATAGTGCTGCACATAGTAAGTGTGCTTATCTTCAAAACGGCATATCCCAGGTTCGAGGCCGCCTGAGGTCTATAGAGGTGGAATTGTGTTTAGAAAAACCAGATCAGCATGTGGTCCTGAACAAAATGGGAGCTGCACAACAAAATCCCATTCAGTGAGACTCAGTGTGCAGTAATTAATAACTGCATTTAAATTCTACTGAAATAATTAGGTTAGAAACAGCGTGATATTGAGAAAAATGCTGTTGCATTTACTGCTTTAAAACTTTAGTGGTTTTTGTAACTTACAACCGCTTTGTACTGTAAAATTTACAGGTTGTTGTCTAACGGTATTTACATATTTTTCCTGTATTTCTTTATAGAATTATTCTGGCAACAGCAACTGCCAGGTTGGGTTTTCTTTTTTTTAACTCTAAAAACTACATTGTTTTTTACAGTATATCTACCCCTCTGTTTCTCTGTCCCTCTGCCTTGTCTTCTGTCCTTCTGATGAGTAATCTGTCCCTCTGTCTGTCAGGCCATGTGTCCCTCTGTATGTCCATCTCTGTCTGTCTCTCGCTTTGAACACATAGAGATGATTACAAGACCTCTTTTACAGACATTACAGGCACCAAATGACCCTCCTAATTAACAATGATTAATTGTGATTAAGTACCTTTAGTGCAAATGTCTTTCTCCTCAAGTGTTGCCACCAGTGCATGCACTAAGCCCTATCATTTTTGACAGAACAGCAATTGATAATCTTGAAATACTTTCTTTTATTTGTATGAGGTTTTTGCACGACCCTCAAATTTCTGCGATGTGAAAATGCTGATAAAGCCAAATGTCCTATTTGTCATATGGGTCACAACTCCTTAAGATCTCGTGCATGTTTGTGTCCCGGGTCATCCTCTGTACTGAGGGATGGTGCCTCTTTTTACATCTTTTTGTGAAGGCAGCATTCAGATGACTCTGGCCTGCTGCCCTCCCAGTTGGATTAAAGCGCCAGAACAGGAAGACACCAGCACTAATACATTATGATGGATCTGCGTGCCATGCAGACAGCATATGGAACACAGAGACATCTTGCTTAGAAGAATGAGAGGAGCTATTCATGCTCTCCAAAAATACACAACAGATCTCGTCATCAGGCATGATGATTGGACAGATATGATGCTCTACTGCTTCCACGTATGTCTGCTGTACAATTGGCTCTGCTAACATTTGTATCAATCATTCTATTAGTGTCTCCCAAATGACTGGAGTGTCAGAGCGAGTTCGGAATCCATCTCAAGCTACGTAGTTGGCCAAGGAAAATAATGCAAAGTAACTGATCGATTAAAGCACCTTTGATGATTGTGAAATGTAGACTAAAGCCTATACCAATCTCCTTTATCATGCTTTGTCACAGGTAATCTATTGTAGACATGGACTTTTCCAAATAACAAATCAAAATATATATATTTGTTCAAATATTGATTAAGTCTGGAGAATATGTTTAGTTAAGTTTGTCTAAGTGCCATTATTTTCCAAATGTTCCCATGTCACAGTGACGGTTTGACTTTCATGTGGCTGCCACTGCTTTTATTGTGAAGTACATTCACTGGGGTTATAATAATAGTAGGGGAAACCTTGCACCTTAGTCTTTGATGTTTTGAGCTCCAAAGTGTGTGCACTAATCTTCTGTGTATCACGTTTGATTCCCATTGTTTAATCAGCTGTCAAGTGAGACTGCAGACATTCCGATCCATGAGACATCACCACGGTGGTGCCTTCCTCATCCAGGAACAACCAGACGCCATTGAATGTGAGCAGTTAGATCAAGACCCCGATGAGGACGACGAGCATGCACATCAGCTTCTCTGAGACAGTTTCTGACAGTATGTGCAGAAATTCTTTGGTTCTGCAAACCGATTGTTGCAGCAGCTGTCCGGGTGACTGGTCTCAGACGATCTTGGAGGTGAACATGCTGGATGTGGAGGTCCTGGGCTGGTGTGGTTACACGTGGTCTGCGGTTTTGAGGCCAGTTGGATGTACTGCCAAATTCTCTGAAACGCCTTTGGAGACGGCTTATGGTAGAGAAATGAACATTCAATTCACAGGCAACAGCTCTGGTGGACATTCCTGCTGTCAGCCTGCCAACTGCACGCTCCCTCAAAACTTGCGACATCTGTGGCATTGCGCTGTGTGATAAAACTGCACATATCAGAGTGGCCTTTTATTGTGGCCAGCCTAAGGCACACCTGTGCAATAATCATGCTGTCTAATTAGCATCTTGATATGCCACACCTATGAGGTGGGATGGATTATCTCGGCAAAGGAGAAGTGCTCACTATCACAGATTTAGACTGGTTTGTGAACAATATTTGAAAGAAATAGGTCTTTTATGTATATAGAAATGTTTTAGATCTTTGAGTTCAGCTCATGAAAAATGGGAGCAAAAACAAGTGTTGCATTTACATTTTTGTTCAGTGTAATTAATCATGTTTGTTCCATCCCAAGAGTAGGAGCATAATACTTACATTATCCACAGAGTACTTTGAGTCTTGGCAGCAAACAGCATTAATACATTTTGATGTACAACGCCACCTGCACAAGGGACAAGTATGGTCTCTCAGGTCATGAAGAGTAATGAGTGAAGAATATGTAAAAACACACTTACCTGTAAATATAGGGTGTCACACCAGATAACAGAGCAATTACAGTGAGGACCAGAGAGGCAACCAGAATAGCTGGATAAAAACAGAGAAAAGGGTCGTGCTTATAGAAGACCATCGGTAGCAGGAAAGAAACATAAAAGCCTAACAGAGGAATGAGCCTGAGTGAACCATCAATTTGGATCTACACTCTTCACCAAAAGTAATGGAACAAGGAGGCCAACACATGTGTTACTGCAATACACAAAGACATTGAAAGATGACAATAAGAAGACAGAGTCTCATCTTTTATTTGTAGTACAGCAGAAAACAGAATATTTACAGAGGAATCCTGCAATGGTGATACAAGCACTGAATTTGGCAAAAATACTCCTTAGACATTCCTCTTTTGAAAAAAATCAACTAGCCACTTGAATTTTCAATAGGCAGCCAGGTAGGGGTCAACTGAAGAATTACAAAAGGGTCAAAATTTAAAAATGCTCCAGTCTTATTGAAAACTATACCACATTATTTGCCTGATTATAAAGAGTCCAAAAAGGTATAGTTTGGACAATCTGTGACTGAATGCTGTGGAGTTATGGGGTAAAAACAGCAAGAATGGTGACAAAGGTCAATTTCAGTTTCTACAGGGGTCAAAAGTTAAAGTTGCTCCAATTTTAGTGAAAAGTGGTGCAAATTATTGGTTAATAGGGTTTTAAAAAGGACTAGCTTGCACCATGTGTCATGCTTAGTTATCATGTTACGGGGTAGCATGTCACATGCCATAGAACCCAATGGGCATCATTATATGACCTTTACTTTAGAGACCAAGAATTCAGCACAGTCAAAACTATTCTATTTATTAATCCGAGTAGCTCAACCAACAATTTGCACCATTTTTTACTAAAATTGGAGCAACTTTAACTTTTGACCTCTGTATAAACTAAAATTGACCTTTATCACCATTCTTTATGTTTTTAACCCATAAATACATAACATTTAGTCATAGATAGTCAAAACTATACCTTTTGGAATCTTTATGATGAGACAAATAATGTGGTAAAGTTTTCAAAATGAATGGCGCATCTTTTAATTTTGACCCCTGTGTAATTCCTCAATTGACCCCTACCTGGCCACCTGTTGAAAATTCAAGTGGTGTCAGTTTGTTCAAGAGTCTAAGGTGTATTTGTGATGAATTTGGTGCTTGCATCTCCATGTGAAGGATTGTTTCAGTTATCTGCTGCACTATTCCTGGTAGTTACATTAAGATGCATTGAACAATGTAGAGCCAAACGCCTTTCGTTTCAGCCCACCCAGTTTTTGTGCAAGCACCAACATTGGAAGCTGTGACTTCAGCTCAATATCAATGATAACCAATCCAAAAGGAGGTTTTTTCTGACTGCAGAGGAAAGAAAACCCATCATCAAAAGGTGTGCAGCCTTTACAGGAACCTCAGATCTGAGGAACTTGCCTCATGTGGACACACAGCGTTCTAAAAAACGCCATCAAGTTCTCCGCGCAGGGAGTGAAACCGCCCCTCTCTCTATTAGTTACCATCACAATAAACCAAAAATGAATGGAAGCTTTTCAAAACAATGAGATTAAGTTCAAGCCATCAATTTGTTTGCTGAAGTCCAACGGACACTTAATGACAGTCGATGCCGTGGATTTCTGTGAAACAATTAAGAGCTCAGCAGGTGACTTGCGGTTTGTGGTGCGATGCAGAATACACTACTAAAATGATTAAAGCCTGGCTGTGCACGTAGATGCATCCTTCCAAGAATGACCTCATGAAGCGCTGCGGACAATCAATCTGAGATGCTGAAGTAAACTTTGAAGTTCCCCAGCAGGGCAGCTCCAACCTGCGCTGAGCTGCTGACCAGACCATTACTTCAGCTGAGCGAGTCCTGTGGGGAGTTTGTATAATCACCGGTCTGCAAAGCTAATGGAAGCTCATCATAGTGTGAGGGGTGCAGTCACACTGACCGTATATCTGCTCACATAATGGCTACTTGGCCTTAAAAGTCTGATCTACAATATAATCTGCAATATTGTTAAGTAGAGTGTACATTATGGAGAGAGACGCTTTCAAAATCCCATTACACCCTAATCCTTCCACACTCCCTAATGTATTACCCACAATCCTCCACTCATGGAGCCAGGCCTTCAAAACAAACAGAAAAGCTTTCGTTTCATCCCTTTTCACGAAAGCATGTCTTATCTGATCAATACGCATCATGTCCCAGGAGATGCATAAGAATTACTTCTCAGTGGTTCTCATCTTTGCTGACTCGATTAAGCGGAGAGCGGATCAAAGGTGCAGCCCGAGCGCGGACACGGGTTTCTTTACTATCACCGTCTCTCACCGCACCAGTCACTTTGACTCTCATTCGGTAATGACTGCCGAATTTTAGCGGCACACATCAGAGCTGTGCACTTACGCAGGTGTGCATTGTTTGGATGTTTGTCCACAGTGTGACTGCAGTGGGCCTCCAACATCCAGATCCAAACAGAGTAGTGTCCACTTTCACCGTACGCCTGACTCCACCTGCACCCAAAGACACAGGGCCTTTAAAAACATGAGAAATAAATGTGCACAAACCTGGAGAGAATGCAAAAAAACACGCTATTTTGCAATTTTTTTAAGTGGTGTACAATTTCCTGTCTCCACCCATTTGTAGCAATACACTACGAATTAAACAGTTAATTTGTAAAATCCCCAATCTCACTTTTTTTTTTATTTCCTGGCCATAGTTCTTTGTATTCTCATCCCAAACTGCCAACGCAGTCCGGCATTTCACACTGAAGTGAGCACAGAAAGTAACCTTGAGGACATCTGAGGAAATGTGCTTTCACTCTATAGCCTCAAATTTTGCCTTCCCTTTTACCATCATTACAGTCATGTTGTGTTTGGGGGTCATCTGAGTGATAGCCGTGACAACTTTACAAATAGACAATTCAACACTCACTATACAGCCCAGTCTCACACTTTTTTGTGATCTCATCAAGAAATGAGTCACATTTTTGTGATGCATGTATTTTTTAGTTGTTTTTTTTTTTGGATTTCTAACCCTACCCCTTCCCCTAACCATAACCACCACATGATCCACCCCCGCCCCCCAGTGTCACCCCACATTTCGTGAAACAGTCACAAAATTAATTCATGACACTGTCAGGAAAATGTAGTGCATTTCAAGAGGATATCACAAACCAGTAGATTAATTCACTTTTTGTGATGCCATCAGGAACTGGCCTGAGATCGGATTGTACTATACAGACACTGATGGCCATTTGAGGGCAGTGGATTAGCTCGACAGCCGGCCCTGAATTGGGCCAGATACTGGCCTCTCTCTCCTAGCCTATGATTGGTTGGCGGCCAAGACGCTGATGTCAGCCCATGCATCTGCCTCACGATGATGTGGCGCAAACGCTGCTCTCCTATTGGTCATTTAGGAGTGGAAAATCTCACTCCAAAATGGAGGCCAGTATCTGGCCCAATTCATAGCCAGGCTGGTTGTCGGGCTAGGGAGCGGATATGTGAAACACTTTTGCATTTTATGGTAAAAGCAGCAAATATTGGACATTATTATCACTTTACTGAGGCGTTGCTAGGCTGGTATCGTAGATTTACTTCGACGCTACTTGACTATACCCGCCCGCTGTGTGTAAACAAATGACGTCATAGCGAGCGCAGCCCAAGAACTGTCCGCAGAGGAAAAGATAAAAAGGCAAGAAGTGTGTGTTGGTCCCAATATGGATATTCCGGATGATTTTCTCATGGATAGTACGACAATGAACAGCAGCCAATTAAGCAGCCACCTTGATGAGGATGCACTGCCGAATTCGGAGAGCAGTGCGCGCCAGCCGACACGATAAAAGTTAAAGTGAGCGAACTTTTTATGTACGCGTTACGTGTTGTGTATTTAAGTAAAGTGATAATAATGCAAATAACATGCTGTTGTCGTGTGGTATGCATTTTAAGAGGCCCAACATTCATGGCCAGTCACCCGCAATGACCGATATTCGCCCTCGTCTAACTCGGGCATATATCTGTCATCTGTCGTGTTATTGCATTAGTATTGTTTGATATATAATTTAAAAAATGATATCATACCAAGCTGAACTATTCCACAGGTATTCTATTACGATCGCCCACGATCCAGAAAAAGTGTGAAAACGGGATGAAACGGCTTACACAGGCATGCCTCCTCTCCAGGCTGGCTTATAAAGCGGATAACTCATCCGCATGAAAACACAGTTGTATGCAAAAGTTTGGGCACCCTTGTCATTTTATTGATTTTAATACATTTAGCGCCATTTACTGGAACACAAAATTGGTTTGGTAAGCTCATTGACCCTTGACCTCCATACATTTGCACATTGTTTTTGTGCAAATATTTGCTCATTTTGAAATGGATGCCTGCAACACGTTTCAAAAAAGCTGGGACAGTGGTATGTTTACCACTGTGTTACATCACCGTTCCTTCTAACAACACTCAATAAGCATTTGGGAACTGGGGACACTAATTGTTGAAGCTTTGTAGGTGTAATTCTTTCCCATTCTTACTTGATGTACGACTTCAGTTGTTCAACAGTCCGAGGTCTCCGTTGTTGTATTTTGTGCTTCATAATGCGCCACACATTTTCAATGGGCGACAGGTCTGGACTGCAGGCAGGCCAGTCTAGTACCCACACTCTTTTGCTACGAAGCCACACTGTTGTAACACGTGCAGAATGTGACTTGGCATTGTCTTGCTGAAATAAGCAGGGATGTCCCTGAAAAAGACGTTGCTTGGATGGCATCGTGTGTTGCTCCAGCATGTGTTGCACTAACACACCCCCATACCATCACAGATGCTGGCTTTTGAACTTAACGCTGGTAACAATCTGGATGGTCTTCTTCCTTTTTTGTCCGGAGGACACGATGTCCATGATTTCCAAAAACAGTTTGAAATGTGGACTCATCAGACCACAGCACACTTTTCCACTGTGCATCTGTACATTACAAATGAGCACAGGCCCAGAGAAGGCAGTGGCATTTCAGGATGTTGATGTATGGCTTTTGCTTTGCATGGTAAGGTTTTAACTTGCACTTGTAGATGTAGCGACGAACTGTGTTAACTGACAATGGTATGGTAATGGTTAGGGTTCAAATTTGTCAGCAATGGGTAACCACGTCACGAAAATGTAATGCATTCTGTGACAGTATCATGAAATAAAAAATGTGAGACTGGGCTGTGCTGCACCACTAACATTCCAATAATTACAAAGTAGATGGTAGATGCTATTTCATTTCTACTTTGACAAAACACACATAATTTGATTTTTGTAACTTCCAGTATTACTTGTTGACTTTCATTCATTCTTTCTTGAACAATTTTTTTAACGGGATCTCTTCTAAACAAAGCAATTATGAAAACTGAGGAGGGCACTCAGAGGCTTGATTGGTTACTACGGGTTAATATGATTGGACTTGTAAACTGTGAACTTCTCTTCTACATAGGAGGAATGGGCGTGATGCTTGTACACATCTTTGGCTACCTGCGTTCATCTTGCATATTTAGGTGCAGAGTCCTTCATTAGTCTCCCATCCACAGATCATGTTCTTGCATCTCAGAAAAGCACTCTGACTCAGTAGGTGTGTCTCAAACATCCAGCTGTCCAAATATGAGCTTTTGTGACATACATCACAAAAGTCTAAAACGAGTTGTTTTAGGCCAAAATTGTATTCATGACCAATTAATTTCTATATGCACTCATGCAATTGTGAAACCAGGAGGATGTTTATGACATGGTTTTGAGGTGACGTGGCACAGAAGGTAGTGGGACCCAAATACAAAAACCTTACAGACAGTAGAGTTGAAATTGAAAGGCTTTATCGGTCAAAACAAACTGGGATTCGGTACACAGTAAGACAGTGAATGATGCAGAGGTACAGGTAGTCGGCAGACAAAGGCAGGCTTAGATCTTTTACACAGGCAGACAAAGTAAGTGGCAGAAGCAAGACAAGGTCACAAAACAGAGGTGGGTTGGTACACGGCAAGACAAGGCAGAACTATGAAAAAAGGCTGGTATGAGGACTGTGAAAATCAACGAACTGGCGAGGCTCGAGTGAAAACAGAGGGCTTAAATAACCAGGGTGGAAATGAGGAAAGTGAGAACGGGTGTGTTGGAAGAATCAGGAAGGGGGCGTGGCAAACAGTAGAAACAGGAAAGTTCAGGTGGGCGTGACTAAGTGCAAAAAGACTGAACAGCAAAAACCAAAAGATTATCCTGATGAAGAAAAAAACAGAAAGGACAAAATACACAGACAAGTGCAGTGAGACAAAGACAAAAGAAAACAGAGAGAGAAAAACCAGCTGAACAACATAACATGCTAATGGAAAGAAAATACCGAAAAAAATAATAAATGTTAAGGTGAACGGACAGCCAGAAAATAAAAGACTAAGACTAAACTAGAACGGAACTGACCATGGCTAAAGTATAAAAACTAACAAGAACAAAATGTCAAAACAACCTATAGGCTGCTACTACTGAATAACAGATAATACCAAAATGACTGAACAGAAAAATAAGTGATGAACTGAAAACAAAACCAGAGACAAAAATTATACTTCACAGAAAAAGCCAGACTAAAGCATAACACAAGAAATGAGATAAACAGAACCAAACTAAGACTGAAATGACTAAGGTAACAATAAATTAAAACAATATGGCAAAACAGCAACTAAGACAAAACTACACAATAAATGAATGATGAACAGAAAACAAAACCAATGATAACATGAACATGGCGAGAATACAAATACAGATGTACAGAACAAGAAGCAGGGATCAATGCAAAACTCATGACAGGAAGCCCATCAAGAGCAGGATCATGACACTTTAAAATGAAACCCCAACTACATTTAACTGTAAAAGGCAGACTAAAAAAAAAAAAAAAAAAAGTCAGATTTTGGACAATATAACCCCTTTAAAAAGTCTTGTGTCCTCCAGTTTGTCGAGACGCTCTCCAGAATGTAAGGTAATCTATTCCGCGACAGCTCCAATCTTTTCACCAAGCTGCTTGGAAATTGGATGTCCTACTGTGATTGTTTTCCTTTTATTTCCCTTCATTTGAGCCTCAGAGGGTCAGAGGGTTTGGTCTTTGCTGCAGAGTGCAAAACGCAGTGACAGACGCTGAATTTTCTGAGTCCGATTATGTTTTGTGTTTTCTGCTCTAAACCTTTTCTTAGTAATCTGCCAACAAAACAACAGGCAGAGGTGAAAACATCTCCTACGCTGGTGCTGTTTTCATCTCTGAAGTGATATTTCTAAATAACTGTTTGCAATCTGCTGCTGCTGCAATTTTCCTCCTGACCCCACTGAGAAAGGTTCAAGTCTGCAGGGTCAACCCCCTGCACCTGTGAAGCTCAGCAGCACCACCTGGTGATCATAACCCTGATGTGCATCCCAGAGCCGTCCTCATTGTCTCCATTTACAAAGGCCCAAAAACGAGCATCACGCCCTCGCATTGATCCACTGCTGGGATTATGTAGTAGCTATCAGTCAGAGAAGGTTTTTTTCAAAGGAGAAGAGGAAATCAATAGGGGCACGGCCTGCTTAGAGACCTCAGCATTGATTTTAAGAGGCAAGAAAAAACCTATAGGCACGCTGGAAGCAAACCCATGTCCCCATGTTTACAGGTGACTCCTAAACGTAAAGCTCTTGTCTAATTTTGTGTCCGTTCTGACTGACTGTCACCTCTGCTCAACATCACTTGTGACGCTTCCGCAGGAGACGAACCTTTAATCGGCCTCTTTAATCAATATTAGCATGTCAGGTCTTATTAACCCCAAAAAGGCCGCTGATCAATACCCGGCAAGGAAGTTTAAGAAAAGGCATTGCTCAGGAAGCAGGTCAGGGTCCCTCCCCCGGCCTGTAAATAACGGGGCTGACTGCTGATGCCACCCCTCCACATCATGTCAGACAGTTAAGAAATACGAAGCAGCTGCTTCACCTTCCTGTAAGAGAAATAAACAGCTGTTTCGATAATAAATTGTTTACCTGCAGAGGCTTACATTCCCCATTTCTGAGTCCACGCGCAGAGTCAGTGTAAATTTAGTGGATATGACCACAGTTGCGTTGTGGTTGTTGGCTTTCACACTGACCAGATGCTGTTCCACACACTGAGGAGGGAAAAACACAAACTTTATTCCACCTTACAGCCAAAGCCTCAAAATTCTAGTCAAGGAAAGTGATTCCTTATTCCTTACATTTATTTATTTTCTTTTCTTTTCTTGTGTACACTGCATCAAGACATCTGAGATGTTTTATGGTAAAATCTCACATTATGGAGATGGTCACAATTTACAGACAGAGGGCCCTATCTTGGCCTCTACCAGAGGGCTTGCCTCTACTGGTGGTTGGCTCTCACTGCGGTATTGTATCACTTCCTGTTCCGGAGCACAGCGGTGTTTTGCTGTATCTGTTAGCTGTTTAATCTGCGCAGTTAGATTGATCTAGTTAACTAGATAACGATTTGTTTCACAGTGTAATCTTCACGTGCCTTAACTAAAGCACTCCCTCTGCTGAATCACCTCTAAATTATTTACACATTATTCACTTTGTGTGTTTTTAGGAATCCGCTAGCTTAGCGCAGCTACTAGCTCTTACCCGATTTAGCATGGCGGCTTCTCCTGTCTCTCCTGCACTTTTCTGCTCTGGGTGTGAAATGTTTAGTTATTCCTGGGCCTCCTTTAGCAGTAATGGTACTTGTAATAAGTGTAGCTTATTCGTAGCTTTGGAGGCCAGGCTGGGCAAATTGGAGAAAATTCTACAGCTAGCCAGGCCCCTGTAGTCGGTGCGGACCAAGGTAGCTTAGCCGCCGTTAGTTCCCTTCCAGCAGATCCCGAGCAGCCGGGAAAGCAGGCCGACTGGGTGACTGTGAGGAGGAAGCGTAGCCCTAAACAGAAGCCCCGTGTACACCGCCAACCCGTTCACATTTCTAACCATTTTTCCCCACTCGGCGACACACCCACCACGGATCAAACTCTGGTTACTGGCGACTCTGTTTTGAGAAATGTGAAGTTAGCGACACCAGCAACCATAGTCAATTGTCTTCCGGGGGCCAGAGCAGGCGACATTGAAGGAAATTTGAAACTGCTGGCTAAGGCTATGCGTAAATTTGGTAAGATTGTAATTCACGTCGGCAGTAATGACACCCAGTTACGCCAATTGGAGGTTCTAAAATTAAACTAAACTAAAATTAACATTGAATCGGTGTGTAACTTTGCAAAAACAATGTCGGACTCTGTAGTTTTCTCTGGACCCCTCCCCAATCGGACCGGGAGTGACATGTTTAGCCGCATGTTCTCCTTGAATTGCTGGCTGTCTGAGTGGTGTCCAAAAAATGAGGTGGGCTTCATAGATAATTGGCAAAGCTTCTGGGGAAAACCTGGTCTTGTTAGGAGAGACGGCATCCATCCCACTTTGGATGGAGCAGCTCTCATTTCTAGAAATCTGGCCAATTTTCTTAAATCCTCCAAACCGTGACTATCCAGGGTTGGGACCAGGAGGCAGAGTTGTAGTGTTACACACCTCTCTGCAGCTTCTCTTCCCCTGCCATCCCCTCATTACCCCATCCCCGTAGAGACGGTGCCTGCTCCCAGACCACCAATAACCAGCAAAAATCTATTTAAGCATAAAAATTCAAAAAGAAAAAATAATATAGCACCTTCAACTGCACCACAGACTAAAACAGTTAAATGTGGTCTATTAAACATTAGGTCTCTCTCTTCTAAGTCCCTGTTAGTAAATGATATAATAATTGATCAACATATTGATTTATTCTGCCTTACAGAAACCTGGTTAAAGCAGGATGAATATGTTAGTTTAAATGAGTCAACACCCCCGAGTCACACTAACTGCCAGAATGCTCGTAGCATGGGCCGAGGCGGAGGATTAGCAGCAATCTTCCATTCCAGCTTATTAATTAATCAAAAACCCAGACAGAGCTTTAATTCATTTGAAAGCTTGACTCTTAGTCTTGTCCATCCAAATTGGAAGTCCCAAAAAACAGTTTTATTTGTTATTATCTATCGTCCACCTCATCGTTACTGTGAGTTTCTCTGTGAATTTTCAGACCTTTTGTCTGACTTAGTGCTTAGCTCAGATAAGATAATTATAGTGGGCGATTTTAACATCCACATAGATGCTGAGAATGACAGCCTCAGCACTGCATTTAATCTATTATTAGACTCAATTGGCTTTGCTCAAAATGTAAATGAGTCCACCCACCACTTTAATCATATCTTAGATCTTGTTCTGACTTATGGTATGGAAATTGAAGACTTAACAGTATTCCCTGAAAACTCCCTTCTGTCTGATCATTTCTTAATAACATTTACATTTACTCTGATGGACTACCCAGTAGTGGGGAATAAGTTTCATTACACTAGAAGTCTTTCAGAAAGAGCTGTAACTAGGTTTAAGGATATGATTCCTTCTTTATGTTCTCTAATGCCATATACCAACACAGTGCAGAGTAGCTACCTAAACTCTGTAAGTGAGATAGAGTATCTCGTCAGTAGTTTACATCCTCATTGAAGACAACTTTGGATGCTGTAGCTCCTCTGAAAAAGAGAGCTTTAAATCAGAAGTGCCTGACTCCGTGGTATAACTCACAAACTCGCAGCTTAAAGCAGATAACCCGTAAGTTGGAGAGGAAATGGCGTCTCACTAATTTAGAAGATCTTCACTTAGCCTGGAAAAAGAGTCTGTTGCTCTATAAAAAAAAGCCCTCCATAAAGCTAGGACATCATTTTCTTCATCACTAATTGAAGAAAATAAGAACAACCCCAGGTTTCTTTTCAGCACTGTAGCCAGGCTGACAGAGTCA
This sequence comes from Thalassophryne amazonica, assembly GCF_902500255.1. Classification (NCBI taxonomy): domain Eukaryota; kingdom Metazoa; phylum Chordata; class Actinopteri; order Batrachoidiformes; family Batrachoididae; genus Thalassophryne; species Thalassophryne amazonica. Next base: position 71,754,058 of record NC_047115.1, read on the forward strand.
GAGCTCTACTGAGCCAAGTATTCCTTTAACTTTAACTAGTAATGACTTCATGACTTTCTTTGCTAATAAAATTTTAACTATTAGAGAAAAAATTATTCATAACCATCCCAAAGACATATCTTTAATTCTTCAATCTTTAATCATTAATTCTAGAATAGAATTTAAAATTCTTCTTCTTACTTATAAGATTTTGAATAATCAGGTCCCATCTTATCTTAGGGACCTCATAGTACCATATCACCCCAATAGCGCGCTTCGCTCTCAGACTGCAGGCTTACTTGTAGTTCCTAGGGTTTGTAAGAGTAGAATGGGAGGCAGAGCCTTCAGCTTTCAGGCTCCTCTCCTGTGGAACCAGCTCCCAATTCAGATCAGGGAGACAGACACCCTCTCTACTTTTAAGATTAGGCTTAAAACATTCCTTTTTGCTAAAGCTTATAGTTAGGGCTGGATCAGGTGACCCTGAACCATCCCTTAGTTATGCTGCTATAGACTTAGACTACTGGGGGGTTCCCATGATGCACTGAGTGTTTCTTTCTCTTTTTGCTCTGTATGCACCACTCTGCATTTAATCATTAGTGACTGATCTCTGCTCCCCTGCACAGCATGTCTTTTTCCTGGTTCTCTCCCTCAGCCCCAACCAGTTCCAGCAGAAGACTGCCCCTCCCTGAGCCTGGTTCTGCTGGAGGTTTCTTCCTGTTAAAAGGGAGTTTTTCCTTCCCACTGTTGCCAAGTGCTTGCTCACAGGGGGTCGTTTTGACCGTTGGGGTTTTTCCGTAATTATTGTATGGCCTTGCCTTACAATATAAGGTGCCTTGGGGCAACTGTTTGTTGTGATTTGGCGCTATATAAATAAAATTGATTTGATTTGATTTGATCTTCTACACACCACACAGCACGTCATTGGTACAGGTACAGTTGTTATTTTCACATTCGGTGCCCATGTTGTGTAGGTATACACAACATGGGCACATACAACTGTATCTAATCTAGAGGTAATTTAATAGTGTAGTACTTTGTTCAAATGGCAAGAACAAGAAAAACATAGCCCAAAAACACCATTATATATCATTATATAACATCATATATACGTATATTCAGTGTTGCCACAGTTACTCTGAAAACGTAATCCAATTACTGATTACTGATTACTCCTTGAAAAAGTAACTTTAGTTACTTTAGGACCCCTTCACACATAACACTACTAAAGTCACCTAGTGCACAAAGGAGGAATTGCATGCCAGTCATGAAAAATCGGAGCTGCCTCCAACACCTCGTACACCTGTCGCTACAGCTATTCACGCACACAAGCGGCAGAAAGACTGAGAGTGTGGGTCAGATTCCAGGTGACACACGAACATCTAATACTAGTCGCAGAGCACTTAGGAAATGTGTGGCCATTCACGCTGTCAGCGTGAAAATAGTGAGCAGGCAATCACTTTCAAGCTGGCTGTGAAATTTGTTTAAGTGCTCCCACGAATGTGGCGTTGCCAAGTACACATGTGATGTGCCAGAGTGTCGGCTCCCCCCACAACACGTGTGTGTGCCAATAATGCGACAAATATGTCACTTTCAGTCACGTATCAGCAAAAAAATGCCATAACAAATGCCGTTTGGTCAATTATTATGGTGTTTTTTTTCACCGTAATTAAAGACGACCCAAACCTCCTCTTCTATACATCATCTTTTAGGCTTTTTATGCTCCCATTATAAGACAGCAATTGTAGTGCAGTGGTAAAGTTTCCATCTATTAATCAGAGCTTTTGTAAATTGCAGGTTTGAATCCCACGAGTGCCATTTATTTTTTATTTAACCGGAGTTATTTAACCACAGGGTTCTTTTATTTATTATTTATATCAACCCAGTGATTTTCACAAATTATACATCAATATCTACTCAGTGTCCAGTGATTGCAGTAATTATTTATATACCCGGCTGGACATAAGACATAATGAGAGAGCACTGCTTCATTCATGTCATTTCATGACTATACGTCTGTGACCATGAGTCATCTACAGAGGAACAGACGGTTCATACTTGTATTGTCAGCTCAATATAGGGATTCAATAAATTGTAGTGTTTTTTATGGTGTGTGGTTTTTTTTTTCCTCCACACCAGCGCTGCGATGTGGAGGAACTTAGCTGCTCACACTGTGAGCAGCTAAGTTCGTGCACGCTGTCACCGGTGTATCGTGCATGCCTGTCCAAACATGCATCCCTCCCGACAGCAGGTGGAATGTTTCTTGGTTCCCCATTTCATTCTTGGTTCACAGACTGTCATACTTGACCAGTCGTTCTCACTGTGTTTTGTACAGTAACGCTACCTCTAACCTTAGTGACATGAAATTTGGGGTTCCACAGGGGTCCGTGTTAGGCCCCCTGCTTTTCTCCCTTTATATAGCACCCCTTGGGCACATATTGCGGCATTTTGGGATTACCTTTCACTGCTATGCTGATGATACTCAGTTACACATGCCGATAACTGCTGGTAATCTCGTTCACATAAAATCCTTAGAAGATTGCCTTGCATCAGTGAGAAGTTGGATGTGTAGAAACTTCCTACTTTTAAACTCTGATAAGACTGAAATGATGGTTCTTGGTCCAGTGAGACATCGGCATCAATTTGACCAGCTAACGCTTAACGTTGGCTTGTGTGTCATACATCACACTGACAAAGTGAGGAACCTTGGGGTAATTTTTGATCCTTCGTTGTTCTTTGACCTCCACATTAGAAATTTACAAAGACTGCTTTTTTCCACCTGCGAAATACAGCGAAGATTCGTCCCATCCTGTCTATGGCTGATGGTGAGAACCTGATCCATGTGTTTATCTCTTCTAGATTGGACTACTGCAATGTTCTATTTTCTGGTTTACCGCAGTCCAGCATTAGGGGTCTCCAATTGGTTCAAAATGCTGCAGCCAACTTTTGACACGAAGCAGAAAGTTTGACATCATTACACCCATTTTGGCATCTCTTCACTGGCTTCCTGTCCCAGTGAGATCAGATTTTAAGGTTCTGGTACTTGTCTATAAAATTATTCATGGACTGGCACCCTCCTACTTAGCTGACCTAATTAAACCCTACGTACCGGCCCGGGCTTTGCGTTGTCAGGGTGCAGGACTACTTTGTGTCCCTAGGGTGAATAAGAAGTCTGCGGGTCACAGAGCTTTCTCTTATCGTGCCCCTGTTCTGTGGAATGATCTCCCTGTGTCAATAAAACAGTCAGATTCTGTGGAGATTTTCAAGTCCAGACTTAAGACGCACTTATTTTCCCTTTCATATGGCTAGCATACTGGTATAGATTTGTTTTATGCTTTTTACTTTTTTAATTCATTTTATTAGGAAACGGAGTGTGCCGCAGCCTCAACTTTACCTAAATTCTGGGTCTTTTAGTGAAGCTTAGGGCTAGTGGCCGGCGAGCACCTTAGTATTTCTTGTTTTTTATTTCTTGTTGTTTAATGCTGACAAATTATACTGTATTTCTTGTCTTTCTGATGCCTGATTGTTTTTTTTCTCTCTATTTAAGATGCACCTCCATCCAGAGATGGGAATTGTATTTGTGCTGGAGACCCTCCTGTCCTGTGCACCAACAGCATTTCCTGTATATTCGTTTTGTGAATTGTTTCTGTGAATTGTTCTGTAATTTATGTCTGTAGCATGGCCCAAGCAGAGGGTCACCCCTTTGAGTCTGGTCTGCTTGAGGTTTCTCCCTCAGAGGGAGTTTTTCCTTACCACTGTTGCTCTGGGGGTTAGTAAGGTTAGACCTTACTTGTGAGAAGAACCTTGAGGCAACTCTGTTGTGATTTGGGGCTATATAATTGAAATTAAATTGAAATTGAAATTACCAAGTTAGGGTGTTTGTTTCTACATAGAGCAGAAGGTTCCCGGTTCAAGTCAGCACGGGGGCTTAATGGTTAGCACTGTTGGCTCACAGCAAGAAGGTCCTGGGTTCATTTCCCACATGTGGCCTTTCTGTGTGGAGTTTGCATGTTGTGTGTTTGCTCCGGTTTCCTTCTACATTTAAAGACATGCAGGTGAGGTGAATTGAAAACTGTATAGATAAAGCCCAATCAGATCTCCCTTGCAAAAGAGGTCTAGATCTCAAAGGAACTAACCTGGTTAAATAAAGGTTAAATTAAATTAATCTCTGCACGTTCTCCATGTAACGTGGAGTTGCATCAGGCAGGGCATTAATCTCTTTCTTTAGCTTCATGAAGTAACAAAGAAGTGATGGGGATGAAAGTGAGAAGCGTGACTGCCCTCTGTTGGTGGGAGGGTGTAAGATGTCGTTTACCATGTGTTCCCTGAAGACAGATTTGCTCCACTTGTCGCTGCTGACTGTTACATTTCAGACTTTCACTATGAGCAGCTTTAAATGAATGAATTCATGAAAATATAGATCACAAAGCAGCAGAGTGAGAATGTGGTGTTAATGACCTTGTAGCAGTAATCCGATGTGTAGAAAACCTCCAGTGATTGTGTCAGCTGGTTGTGGAACGTTAACAAAGCCTCGTCCATCTTCAGTGTCAGACCTGTATGTGTGCAGCACAGCACTGATTTACAGCTGGTAGATAAAATAAGAGCTATCTCATCACTATGGAGACCATAACACTGACTCATCACCACTCATCAACAGAGAAAACCAACATTAACAGTGACGAATCTATAGGGGGGTTTGAGGGGGTTGCAACCCCCGTTTCCCCACCCCCACACACTGACCAAAGGTGTGATCAAATATGGGGCTGATTGATGAATGCTGCTGCATGCAGAATTTGAAAGTTTCCCCGGTTGCCTTAAGCCTGGTTCACACGACAGGATTTTAAAATTATCTTTAGGTTTCCAAAACCTGAGAGACCACACACGTGAAGATAAAAAAAAATCATAGCTCTAACAGGTTTGGTTGTACAGTGTGTGGTGTTCAGCCACACGGTAAGGACAACAACACCACACACGAACAGATTTCACACACGAACATTTACAGTTCAGACAGGAAATCTCACAAAATCTCTTGAGATTAAACGTGACTTCAGAGTAAACAAATGGAGGTACTTTGTGGACAGAGGGAAAAACGACACAAAAAGAAAAAGAAAAGGTGTTCTTTAAAGGAGTGGAGACAGCGCGACCACCAGACTTTCTGGTAAGTCAGAACAGCTGTTTTGATTTTATTTTCCACTCCGTACGTCCGTCACCTCGCTTTCTGATTGGCTGCATGTCACATTCAGCAGGCTGTGAGCTCGTTTGTGGTCGGAGGACACAATACACGTTGCGATATCGGGCCAAAAAAATCCAACATGTTGAATATCCCCGATTTGCGATTGGAGCGCTCCTGACGCCCTTCCGAGCAGATCAGAGCGCTCTGAACACACCACACACGGCAGGAATATCTGATAAGATTATCTTTGACGTCATCACGATTGTCGGGGCGTCCTTAAGATTGTCGGAAGGGGAAGATCGGGTCCGATATCGGCCTAATTATCCTGCCGTGTGAACCAGGCTTTAGGATGCAGGAAAAAGGCTGCAGAGTTTTAAAATTTTCTGGAAGAGATGCCCCCCTGACGTACCCAGAAGAGGAGTGACTTCAGCACACGCAACCACCCCACCTGTAGCTAGATCCACCCTGACTATAAACTTTATAAAAGGTACAAAATGTGCATTTGAGCTGAAATGCTCCATGTTGCTCCGACTGAAGCATGACCAAGTCCTCACCTGGTTCAGTCTGGACTTCACCCACATCCACCATCACCGGCCCCGACTCACTGGATCTGATGCGTCCCCTGCAGTAGTTGGTGAGAAGAACCAGCACAGCCAGACTCGTCTGCAGCAGTCGTCTCAGCTCCATGTCACAGTGTGAAAACAGCAACACTTCCACTGCTCACCGTTATCAAACTCTACTACATAAAATGTGGTCAAAGGGCAGCAGGCAGGCCTGGTGCTCAGTCCTCCCTGCTGGTTTGTAATACAAATTAATAAATTAATCAATTAGAACTTCACACAAACTGTTCTCATCATTTCATGCTAATTTTGTCATCACTAGAAATGTTGCTGTTCATGATGAATGTATCCAAAAGTTCATTACATTTACATCATTTTCTCTTTTTTTAAGTTCAGTGCAGTCATTTAATTGCAGTATTAGTCCGCATCGCTGGCACCTCTGAACTTTAAATTTAGAATGCAAAATGTGTTCCGAAATAAATGCAAATGAACTACTTTTGCATGTACAGATTATTGAATAATGAAGTCCAACACATCATCTCTAGAAAACTGGCAATAAAAGTGATGATTTACTGTCACTTCATCAAAACCATGCCATTTAGAAATTTTATCTTTGTATTTTTTATTTGTTGTTCTTGTTGTTATTAAATAACTTTGAATATCGTACTAGAAGCTGCGTATGATGTTTGACCCCAAACCTCAAAATTATGATTGTCAATCCAATATCCACCAAACCTGGAACTTAGTGGGTTCCAAAATTGCCCAGAATGGTCAAATGTGCCAAAGATCATTTACTAATCATACAAAATTGAGTCTTTTACAGTTTTTACATCCACTAAGTGTTGGGAAAGTGTAGTGACACGGACCCACAACAGGGGGCGTAAATGAACGGACAATGAAAGAGTCGAATATGAACACTTTACTGTTGTGAAAGAGCACAACAAAAAACACAGAGGATTACAGAATTTGTGAAAACAGTCAATCCACAAAGGTGACGTGTGGGCAGGCTCGAGGATAGAAGACGTCTGTCCTGAGAAGAACCGGAACCACACGATTTCCTCCGCCACCAAACCTGGAGAATACTGGAGCCGCCAAGTCCCGAGTCCCCAGGTGGCCACCGTCTCCGAATGTCGGATCTGGTACTGCTGGCGAGGAGCAAAAACAATAAGATGTGGGTGCGTGCACACCCAGTAACAACAAAGGTGGAGAATCCACCTCCATCTCTCACACACACTCGTGCAGCTCCTGTCTTAAACAATTATCTGGCTGGGGTGTGAAGCAAAGCCGTCGCTGATTATGCCAACCTCACTGATAAGGCACTCCACAGGAAAACAACTGCAAAATGAATTCAGACTAAGACACAATTTGATTCTGGCTGAGGATATTACCTTCACAGGTAGATGATATCTCGGCAACGAGGTGGACATGACGTCCGGTTTTTATGGAGTGGAATGATGAAGTGTAGATGGGTGACAGCTGTCACCCCCGGCTGTGTCCGTGGTGGCAGCGCCCTCTCGTGCCTGAAGCCCGCACTTCAGGCAGGGCGCCCTCTGGTGGTGGGCCAGCAGTACCTCCTCTTCTGGCGGCCCACACAACACCAAGGACATAATAAAATCATCACCATTTATTTATTTGTCTGTCTGTCTTTAGCAGGATTACATTAAAACTGCTACAAGAAAACTACAAGAAAAGGGGGTGTTCACAATAATAGTAGCATCTGCTGTTGATGCTACAAACTCAAAACTATTATGTTCAAACTGCTTTTTTAGCAATCCTGTGAATCACTAAACTAGTATTTAGTTGTATAACCACAGTTTTTCATGATTTCTTCACATCTGCGAGGCATTAATTTTGTTGGTTTGGAACCAAGATTTTGCTTGTTTACTAGTGTGCTTGGGGTCATTGTCTTGTTGAAACACCCATTTCAAGGGCATGTCCTCTTCAGCATAAGGTAACATGACCTCTTCAAGTATTTTGACATACTGATCCATGATTCCTGGTATGCGATATATAGGCCCAACACCATAGTAGGAGAAACACGCCCATATCATGATGCTTGCACCACCATGCTTCACTGTCTTCACTGTGAACTGTGACTTGAATTCAGAGTTTGGGGGTCATCTCACAAACTGTCTGCAGCCCTTGGACCCAAAAAGAACAATTTTACTCTCATCAGTCCACAAAATATTCCTCCATTTCTCTTTAGGCCAGCTGATGTGTTCTTTGGCAAATTGTAACCTCTTCTGCACATGTCTTTTATTGAACAGAGGGACTTTGCGGGGGATTCTTGCAAATAAATTAGCTTCACACAGGCATCTTCTAACTGTCACAGCACTTACAGGTAACTCCAGACTGTCTTTGATCATCCTGGAGCTGATCAATGCCTTTGCCATTCTGGTTATTCTTCTATCCATTTTGATGGTTGTTTTCTGTTTTCTTCCATGTGTCTGGGTTTTTTGTCCATTTTAAAGCATTGCAGATCATTGTAAATGAACAGCCTATAATTTTTTGCACCTGCCATAAGTTTTCTCCTCTCCAATCAACAGTTTAATCAAACTACACTGTTCTTCTGAACAGTGTCTTCTGAACGTACCATTTTCCTCAGGCTTTCAAAGAGAAAAGCATGTTCAACAGGTGCTGGCTTCATCCTTACATAGGGGACACCTGATTCACACCTGTTTGTTTCACAAAATCGATGAACTCACTGACTGAATGCCACACTAATATTATTGTGAACACCCCCTTTTCTACTTTTTTTTTTACTAATAGCCCAACTTCATAGCTTTAACAGTGTGCATATCATGAATGCTTGGTCTTGTTGGATTTGTGAGAATCTACTGAATCTACTGGTACCTTGTTTCCCATGTAACAATAAGAAATATACTCAAAACCTGGATTAATCTTTTTAGTCACATAGCACTACTATTATTCTGAACACTACTGTATTAGGCCATGGAAGACGTCATAAAATTTTGGAGGTGATTCATACCCAGATTCTGGATCAAGATGTCACTTTATATACCAGGGGTAGGCAACCTGTTCCAGAAAGAGCCATGAGGGTGCAGGTTTTCTTTGCAGCCACTGACTCCACCAGGTGATTTTACTGATTAATATCACTTTGAGCAGATGGAATCAGTTAATCAGTGAAATCACCTGGTGGAGTCAGTGGCTGCAAAGAAAACCTGCACCCTCATGGCTCTTTCTGGAACAGGTTGTTTATTTGAATTTAGTGTTTGACCTACCTGTGACCTTGACCTTTGACCTTGATCCTTTTGTGTACTGAAAGGTACTTTACTAGGGCTCCTATATGTGACTAGGAAAGTTGTTTAGTTGAATTTGGTGTTTAACCTTCCTGTGACCTTGATCCTTTTTTGTACTGAAAGGTACCTTACTAGTCCTGCTATATGTGACGTTGCAAGAGTCTGTGATGTAAACTGTGTGCCGTACAGTGAGTTAAAGGTGAAAAATGCAATGATTACAGACAAAAAAAAAAAAAAAAAAAAAAAGATACTGACAAACGTATCTTGCAAAACTTTGTTTTGGCAAGATATTGGAGGGGGGGTGTCCAGGGTGGGGGGTAAGATATCCTAGGACAACGTACAATGTTTTGATGATAAATGGTGATAATTTGCTTCTTAGAATCCTCCTACTCTTTGACGAAAGGTAACACAACTTCCTATACTTATTCTCTCACTCTCAAACCAGACTTACTTATCAACATGGAACATCATAACGTTGAGCTTATGCATGAGCTTTTATGACATCATGTGACAAGATTATGACACCACATATACCAACTAAGCATAAATATTTTGTAGATGAAAACAAACTTTAGATCATCTCTCATTATCAGCCTTATAGGTTGCAGAGATAAAAAAAAAAACAGAAAGTATGTTTTCACACCATGTTTTTGTTGGCTTTTGCCTGACCCAAAAGTGAATCATCTTGATACATCTACCCAAGTAATATTCCCACTTTTTCTTTTTCCTTTAGTTATGTTGTTCATAAACACACACACGTGCAGGACTCATTACAATACCCCGCTTTGCAGTTTTGGTCACAAAATGCATGTATAAAATATAGTGTAACATTGTGTCATTTAACAAAATGTCCTGTATGATTGATTGACTATTGTTAATTTAATTACAAATAATGATTTTTTTTTTCATGCAGGTGAATTTTAATCTTTATTTTATACTAAACACAGAAGACATAAACCTGTGATAATAATGTTTCTGGTTTTGTTATCAGTTCTGGACAGAATAATTATCTAAACTGTTGTAAGATCAAACAAACAAATAATACATACCCAAAGATGTCTGTTATCATTATCACTAATGTTAAAAACAGTTACTGAGAGATTCTAATAACAAACGTATTATAAAGTTGAGCATTTTCCACTGACTGACTGCTGAGGTGCATTTCCAGGCATCATTTCCTCTCCGGTGTCATTCTGTCCTCTCAGCACTGAAGGAGCCATTCTCATTTACTCATGCTGTTTGATGCTGATCACCTCTTTTCATTTCATTAACCACTTCATTTCCTTGAATGCTCATTGTGACACGAGTTCACCAAAGTCATCCTGCAGGAGCCACTCATTAACCTTTGACCTGACCCAGGCAGCTGAAGAGCAGAGCTGCTTTCCTGTTGTGCAGACACTTTATTAGTGAAGCTTGCAGCTTGTGTGAATGCAACAAAGACTATCAAATAAAGGTGCATATATCAGAGACAATAAAATAAGGAGCATTTCATTTCACAGCAAATATTTGCCTTGTGTTGAGTCTTCTGTTACATGTAGGTGGACCTCATACGTGCATGAAAGAGCAACACATGATGGTTATTCTGTCCTGGCTGACAGACAATGAACAAAATCAGAGACCCAGTAGATTTGACTGGTCGCTTTACTGAATTTTCTCAAATATCTTTGTAAAACTGCAACACAAATGAAATATACAACGTTACTTTACAGATGCATGAACTATGTTAAACACTCATTCATTCCAGTAAACACACCATTATCACACCATTATGAATGCACTTAAGAAGTATAGTATATAAATAGTGACTGGTTTGGAGGGCAGCATAATGGAATATCACCCCTCGGGATCATTGTTGCCCACAACCGAAGCCCGATAAACCGGTCACTATTTGTTAGTTAATAAATTTATCTTTACAATTGTGTTAAAAATGTGCTAAGTCATTTTTTATTCTTTTTATTTTTGGTTATTGTACCTGGACATCCCGTACCGTAGTGAGTTCATGGTACTGTGTTTCAGCCTCTGGCCAGACTTGGAGCCCACTGATGTGTAGAACTGTCCCAGTTCATGGTCGAGTGTGGCAGTGGGAAGCTTCTCGAACTTGTCGAGTGAAACACCATGCAAATCTTTCCTGTCGTTCTTCGCTAAAAACTCCTTGAACAGTGTGGAACTTTTCTTGATACTTTTCACGGTACTCTCACTGTCTTTCTTGGATAGAAGAGCGTTTGTCCCATCAGTATCCACGGATGCAAACCTTCTGCTCTCCGCCATGTCAACGCATCACCCCTGCACATGCACGAAACATTGTTGCCCCATTATGACAAAATTGGTCCGTAATCACTCATAATGTTGCCAGAAATGGTGCAGAATCAGTCAGTAATGTGGCTATTGTTAACTTTGGATGATTTATTGTGAAAAGTATTGCAATTAATACATGCGAATCAGCCAATCAGAACAATGGATTTCAGTCAGATGTATAATAAAGGTCAGCAATGAACTAAATGAGCCTTATAGCTTAACCAGCAGCTTAACTAGCCTCATGCTAGCGGTTAGCTTCGCTATTAGCATTAGCATAGTTAGCACAATTTTTCCAACTTAAAATACACGTCTCAAACACTATATTGAGGATCACAGTGGCAAACCACTAGAATAACAACGTTTATTCGTATTTACTGTTGGTTCCACCCTAAGACTCAGACAGCCAACGCTGTGGTGTATCATTGTGGCTTTTCCATGCATACTGAAAGGGCTTCTTCTGTGACATAGACAACATCATTAATAGGTCTAAGATATTCCTTCATTACACCTTGGCTAAGAGTCTTCACGATGACCTTACGAGCTGACAATAGCTTTAACTATCCGTCTAAGAGGCCACCCATTACGTTTCACTTGAACGTTCTTTATAAAAACAATGTCAGCTTCCTAGACGTCAGGTTTCTCCAAAGTCCACTTCCTCCATGTTTGAAGTGTTGCCAGGTACTCCAACCTCCACCTTTTCCAGATGGAGTTTGCCATATTTTGGACCTGGTGCCATTATACCTTGCATAGGTGGTCTAATTCGAAGTCTCTCAGGGTTGCAGGACTAACAGCCGCCTTCTGGGCGAGTAGAGTGGCAGGTGAGAGTATTTCAGGTATCTCTGCATCATACGAGACTGGAAACAGTGGGTGAGCATTCATGATGGCCATAACCTCAGCCATCAAGGTTGATAGGAATTCATGAGACAGTCTGGTTGCACCATCCTTCACTAGCAGTCCATCCAGGATGCATTTCGCTACTCTTATGAGCCACTCCCAATCTCCTCCCATGTGTGAGGAATGGGGAGCATTAAAGGTCCATGTACGTCCCTGCTCCCGGCAGATCAGACATCTTTTGAACTTCTCTTTTGCCTCTCAACGTCTTACAGAGTACACATTTGAATATGATGCGAAATATTAGCCTCCTCCCTCCTAGTATCCAGACACCAGCAGTGCGCAATGCACCTTCTGTGAAGTGACCACCTTGGTGAGCTACTTTATTATGATAATGTTGTACAAGGAGAGTGGTCACATGATACTGTAGCTAGCTGGTAGGATGAGTGGATGTTTCTCTTGGTCTACCAAATCTCCCCTGTGTATCTGACTTCCAACTCTAAACAATAACCTTCCTTTGTATTCAGCATTGAAATCAAAAACCACTTGTATTTTTCCAGGTTTATAGGGGTGGTATGCCCCAAAGGTCAGCAAATACCAGCACTCTTGGTCTGGCTCTAGTTGAGGAGCTTGCTCTGCCTGGTGCTTGACAATGAACTTTTGCATGACAACGAAGAAGTGCTGTCTCATCTCAGGTCTTTTCCTGAATGAGCACTGGAGAGAGGCGAATCTTTGGGAGGCCTGTTCTCTGTTAAGCCCCGTTTACACATAGATGGTAAACTCTCCCGGAAGCATCCCGGCAGAGATTTTGCCCCCTCCGGGCCGTTTTAGGGATCAAACGCCGTAGTTAACGCCGGCGCACGGGGGCGTGGTTTGGTTCCAGCTTCATCGGGATTCGTCGAAAAAATTATTCAACATGTCGAATAATTCCAGGAGCGCTCACGGAGAAGTGGCCTGACGACGAAGTCAACGCGAACAACAGTGTATGATACTTTTTAATCGCAGATTCATCCCGCCCCTTCCTGTAGTGCCACAGTTTCAACCACCGTTATCGGCGGCCGGCGGTGTATCCCTAACCAATGGCGTATAAAACGGCGATTGAGCCCACATCGGCGTACACAACTGAGTTTTAGCCGGCGACACAACCAGACCAAACGGCGGCCTAGCAGACATTACACCGTTATAAACGCCACCCCCTGGTTCGCCAGGCGGCGGTCAGTATATAAACGGAAGCGCACTGCTTGCAGGCCTCTCGACCTGAAGAAGACGGAAGAAGAACGACGCTCCAGGTATTTTTTCATCGACAAACAACGCTCAGATATATTTTTTCAGAGGAAAGAATGAGGCCCCAGTTTTTCGACGCTACAGATATTACGGCAGAGAAAAAAAAACGACGCTCCAGTTTTTTTTGGCAGATAATTTTGCAGCGAACGAGGCCCCAACTGATTTTTTTCTACAATGGCTCCAAAGAAGGTTTCCAGCGGCAAGGAGTTGAAGAAGGGAACCAAGAGGTTTGTTTCAGAAGCAGTGGAGCAATGTGTTGAGGAGGTGGAAAGGGACAAAGAGGCTGTGGATGATCTCCCTCCCCCTGCAGAGACCTGTATTCTTGCTGCTCCAGCTGCTCCTGCTCCAGAGCCAGGTGAATCCACCGAGCAGCCTGCTGGGGAGGAAGTCCACGTCCGGGCCAAGAAGGAGAAACTGCAGCTGATGAAGGAGGACGAACAGTTGGTTGCAGACTTCTTCAACAGCCATCCCGTGTTCTGGGACAAAGCCCACAAAGACTACAAGTGAGTGTCTGATTACATTTCAGCATATTTTTCATATATTGTTACTATCATGTCTCTCCACTGCACTTTCACTTTTCAATAATGCATTTTCTGATTTCAACAGGGACACCCAGCAGAAAGGTTGCGTGCTGGGAGACCTCGCCGGGACCCTCGCCACCACCTGCACGGCCCAGCAGCTGAAGACCTGGCTTGAGTCCATGAGGACAGCATTTGGGAAGCTGTCCAAGCCCCCTCCCTCCGGCGCACAACCGAAAGCTGTCACGGAGAAGGATGGATCGTGAGGAACTTCAGCTGCTGTGGGAAGCAGATCAAGCGCCAAGGGAGGAAGGTTGGGGTAAATATTTGTGACAAATTTGCCTTGTACATCTGCCATGTTATTACTATGTTGTTGCAGCTTTTACATGCCAATTGGTCTTCTGTTGCAGGATTTACCCTCCGCTGCTGGCTCGACCTCCACGAAGGGCACCGCCCCACCTTCGCCCATCTCCAGTGATGACGAGTCTGCACCATTGCAGGTCTTCCAAGACGATGAGGTGTTGGATGCGTCCACCCCAAAGAGGACCAGCAAGGGAGGGCCCCACAAGTCAAGGAAGATGGTGTTGGACGCCGAGGAGCTACTGGGCAAAGTAAGTATCAAACATTCCTTCATTTCCTTCCTCCACTTGCCACCTGGGTTTCCACTTGTTGCGTTTTCAGTTAGATAATGCATTTTCCACTTTCCATTTGTGGACACACACACATCTCTCACTCACACACACACACACACACACACACACACAAAAACAAACACCAACACTCCCTCTCTCTCTGTCTCTCACAAACACATCCAAATCTCTATATTATACTAATATTACTTTCTCCTTGTGTTATTACAGCTGTCTGACCACATGATGGGCAGAATGGAGTCCCTGGAGGCTGCCCATGACAGAGTTGGACTGCAGAACCCAGTGGACCAAAGGTCGCGGATGAGGTGGACCGTCTTCAAGTCCTGGTACGAGCAGTCGTTAACGATGGACGACATACAGTTCCTGACTTTGGAGGCGGTGGTGAATGCTGAGCTGCACAAGTTCCGCAGGTGGCAGGCGATGCAGCAGCTTCCACAGCCAGCACCACCGACGTCACCCATGGCACCCCACCCCCTACTCACTGCACCACACCCGTACCCACGAGTCAAGGGGACCCAACATATAGGTACTCCAGCCCTTCCAAGGGCTATTGGAACGCCGGACCACCACCCATCCACGGCCAGCAGCACCACTCCCAGTACCATACCCTCCACAATGTGGCGTCCACGCACTGGCCCACACCGTCCCAGCCCCAGCCCGGCACATCAAACCAGTCGGGTCCATCCACCAGCGCGGCGAATGACAGCATAGACATTCCCGAGTTTTCCACCTCCGGAGTGGAAAACATGTTGGGGGATATTGGCAAGGGGCTGAATCTGAGTTCCATTTCACAGTGACATTTTTACACTTTTGTCAAATATTCATTGTTATTTTTTGTAAATTGTGATTGCTGTTTTTTTTTGGGGGGGGGGGGGTTATGGGCTATTTGTAATGTTATTTGTAATTGCTTGTTTCTTGATTGTTTATTAAAATACTTTTGAAAACTTATTAAAGTATATGTAGTAATCAATGGTAAGAGATTGTCACAAAAATTGTTGGTGAAAAAGTGTCATCCCAAGTGAAAAAGTAGAGGGAAAAACATTCTGAAATGGTGTCATGCCCAGTGAAATACTGCGAAAAGTGTCATCCCAATCTCTCTCACACACTCACACTCACACACACACACACACACACACACACACACACACACACACACACACACACACACACACACACACACACACACAACTGTATGTTAGGTACATTGAACATACTGTATTTATATACTTTATTTAAACATTATTAACATCACCATATAACGTGTAAACTAAACTGGAAAAATTACATCACATTGTAAAGGAAAAAAACACTTGCTGGGGCATTACTTGCTTTTCTTGTGCGCCCACTTTCAAAGGACATGGTAAAGGTAAAAGAATGTGACAAAATTGTTTGCGGAATAAGTGTCATCCCAAGTGGAAAAGTAGAAGGAAAAACATTCTGAAACGTTGTCATGCCCAGTGAAATACTGCGAAAAGTGTTATCCCCATCTCACACACACACGCACACACAACTCTCTCTCACGCACACACGCACACACACACAGCTGTATGAAAAGTACATTGAACTGTCTGTATTTACATACTTTATTTAGACATTATTAACATCACCAGATAACATGTAAACTAAACTGCAATAACTAAACAACATTCACAAGAAAAAAGATACACTTGCTGGGGCAATATTTGCGTTTGTTGTGCGCCTACTTTAAAAGGACATGTAATTATAAAGATGTGTATTGCGACTACAACATCTGGACTGGACAACTTTATTAAATTCAACTAGAAGAACGTACAGTTGCATTGGCATGCAGACATATATATACAATTCTTACTGGCATGCTGGAATTTAATCAGCAATACTTTAGATATGCAGTCCTGTACATATTTAAATCTTGTCCTGTTGCCATGGGACGCTGCCTACAGTGTTGTAGTACTGTACGAGGTACGCTCTAAGTTGTCTTGCCCAATGTGAAGCGTTGTGACTGCCCATCCAAACTGTAGGGACAACAGTGCTGCTGTGGATTCTCGCCAAGGCCCGCTGACTACATTGTGGGTCTCTGGATCCTCCCTGTCCAGCATGTCATTCTGCAGGGCAGGATACCATGTGCGCATGAAGTTGTGAAGAATACAACAGGCAAGCACGATGGACTCCAGCTTATCGGGCTCTTGTGGCAGTGTGGTTAGGAGACATCGGAATCTGAAAACACAGAATTACAAATTATCTTCTGGCCCCAACCATGTGTACATTGCATTTAGCTTCTCTATATGTGAACTTACCGGCTAGTCAGCAAGCCGAAGGCATTCTCGACCACCCGCCGGGCCCTGGACATCCTGTAGTTGTAGATCCTGTCTTCAATGGTGAGGTTTCTGCTAGGCACAGGCTTCATTAGCCATGTCCTCAGTGGAAATGCTTCATCACCCACAATGTAGTAACCCACAGGTCTGTCACCACCAGGCAGCAGAGAAGGAGGCGGAAGGCCAATGGATCCATTTTCCATGCACCGTTTCAGGTCTGTACCCTCGAAGATACCACCATCTGACCCGGATCCTGAAGCACCAACGTCCAGGGGCGGGAACTTGTAGTCAGCATCGACCAGTGCCATCGGGACTATGGAGTGGAACCCCTTGAAGTTGTAGAAGAGGGAGCCGGCATTCTTAGGGCACTTCATGGCAATGTGTTTTCGATCAATAGCTCCTATGTAGTGAGGTAGATTCCACTTGGATTCAAACCCCTGAGCGACCTGCAACCACGCCTCTGGAGTTTTAGGACAAGACACCAGTTCACTGCTATACTCAGCTATGATGGCCTCACAGACTGACTGGATGAATTTGCAGATGGTGGAGGTGTGCACTCAAAAGTTATACATCAAGGACTTGTACGAGTCGCCTGTTGCCAGGAAGCGGATGGTGCCAGCCAATTTGACTCCAGGTTCCAGTGCTTTCCTCCAGAAGGTGTCTTGCTTCTCTATCCTAGGTGTGATCCTCTGCAGAATCTCGTGGAACATTGCAGGCTCAATTCTCATAAAGTTCTTGAATGCTGCAGTATCCTCCAGCTCAAGCTCCTTCATCAAATTGTCATAATGTCCCTGGTCCACCCTTCGTGCACCCCCAGAGTATGATGTTTCCACCCCCATGCTTCACGGTTGGGATGGTTTTATTGGGGTTGTTCTCATCCTCTAAACATGGTAAGTGGAGTTGATTCCAAAAAGCTCTATTCTGATTTCATCTGACCACATGACCTTTTCCCATGCCTCCTCTGGATCATCCAGATGGTCACTGGTGAACTTCAAACGGGCCTGGACATGTGCTGGCTTGAGCAGGGGGACCTTGCTGCCCTGCAGGATTTTAATCCATGACAGCATCATGTGTTACTAATGTAATCTTTGTGACTGTGGTCCCAGCTCCCTTCAGGTCATTGACCAGGTCCTCCCGTGTAGTTCTGAGCTTTCTCAGAATCATCCTTACCCCACAAAGTGAGATCTTGCATGGAATCCCAGACCGAGGGAGCTTGACAGTCATCTTGTGTTTCTTCCACTTTCTAATAAATAATCATAACAGTTGTCTTCTACCAAGCAGCTTGCCTGTTGTCCTGTAGTCCATCCCAGCCTTGTGCAGGCCTACAGTTTTGTCCCTGGTGTCCTTAGACAGCTTTTTGGTCTTGGCTATGGTGGATAGGTTGGAGTGTGATTGCTTGAGTGTGTGAACAGGTGTCTTTTATACAGGTAACAAGTTCAAACAGGTGCAATTAATACAGGTAAAGAGTGCAGAATAAGAGGGCTTCTTAAAGAAAGATTAACAGGTCTGTGTGAGCCAGAATTCTTGCTGGTTGGTAGGGGGTCAAATACTTATTTGCAGCAGTAACATACAAATAAATTATTTAAAAAATCATACATTGTGATTTCCGGATTTTTTTTTTTTTTTTTTTTTTTTTTAGATTATGTCTCTCACAGTGGACATGCACCTAAGATGAAAATTTCAGACCCCTCCATGATTTCTAAGTAGGAGAACTTGCAAAATCGCAGAGTGTTCAAATACTTATTTTCCTCACTGTACATTTCCTTTTCCATTATTCTCAGAAAATTGTTGTCATCCACTGACATGGCTGGTTTGTCATCTTCAGGTGTTCTCTGAAACACTCAGCCAGACCATCTTTACATGACTCCTGAAAGATTTCCTCAGTGTGAGATGGTGTTTGAAGATTGCGCGGGGATGAACCTTTGGCTTTTGTTGGTGCATGGCTTAAGGAAAGAGGAGCACCCATTTTACAGGATATGTGTCTTGTAGGCGTTGACTTCCTCTGTCTTGTGAGCACCACCTAAGCATAACTCTCCAACGATGACCCAGCCAAGGTCAAGGTGCTAGGGGTACAGCGAGTTGTGAGGTCTGCTCCGCACAGCAGACAGGGGGACGGTGCCGGAGTTGGCCGCAGCTCCACACAGCAGACAGGGGGTCGGTGTGAGTGGCCCGCTGTGGCACTTACCGAGCCCGCAGACTCAGTGGCAGTGAGAGCGAGGCCTAACGGTGGCAGTGACATCAGTTTTCTTAACTGTCACAGCTGATTTTGTGAAGTATTTTGGTGCCTTTTCAACTTTGCATTGACTGGGGGAAAAGGAGACATTAAAGGCAAAACTGGAGTCATTGCGGGTCTTAGCCTGCGTACATACAAAGTCAACAAAAAACCTGAATGGCGGGAAGGGAACACGATAGTTCTCTTTATATGTGGATCCCTGTGTGATCCAGCGTTCTCTCAGAGAAAAAGGAAGTTCTTCGACTATTGGATTCACACCTCTTGCCGTATCTAAATACATGAGTCCCGGCAGGAATCCCTCAGCCTTTGCAGCTTCCAACTCTTAACAAGTCAGCCAACTCCCTGAATTGTGTGTGTCCTTGTTAGAAATAGCTGGGAAAGTATCTAATTTTTTCATTACAGCATTTTCGATCACCTCTGGGCTTCCATATGTTTCCTCCAAGCGCTCCCACACCATAAGCACACCTGCACTGGGATTATTTATATGCACTGATCTTATCTGCTTGGCTTGAGCTGAAGATTCAGGTCCAAGCCATTTGTCCAGGAGGTTGAGCTCTTCCTGATAAGATAGGTTTAACTCTCTTGTAGCTGCTAGGAAAGACGCTTTCCACACCCAGTAATTTTCAGGGCAGTCATCAAAGGCAAGGAGCCCAGAGCTCACCATCTCTCTTCTCATCTGATACTGTGCTAAGTCACGGGTTTGAGGTGTTGAAGGTGAGGTTTTTTTATACTGGGCTGGATGAGAGACTAGAGGAGTAGCTGCTGTGTATTTCTTTTGAGAGTCAGGTGAATATTTCTGCTGTGGCAAAAATGCTTTTGGGGCAGGGGAAGGCTCATAGCATTCACTATTAATAGTTCTGCCTTGATTTTGCTTCTTGATGGACTCACGCAGAGAATCTTGTGCCTTCCTGAGGGGTCGAATTTCCTGATGCACCATTGGTGGTGGAGGCACAGAGTCTTGAAGCTCTTGTTGAGCATGTGTGTCAAATTGCTGAGTTTCTATGTAGTTTTTGGTACATTTTATTGGATCATCAAGAGCTAAATCCTGTAACTCCACAAGGGAATCTCTTTCCATATGTTTCAGCGTTGCCACAGCTTCTTCAAATATTGCTGCCTCTTTTGATGCTGCAGTAGCTTTTTTTTCTTGTTTTAACACGTGAAGACTTGCCTCTATTGAAGCCTTTTCTTTCATCATGGTGGCTTCCTTTTCTGCAATGATTTTTGCTGCTTCAGCTTTAGCTCTTGCCCTTGTGGCAGTGGCGCTGACTGATGTCCAGGATGAGGTTCGGGAGGACCAGTGAGAAGTTGAGACGCGTGACCTCATCTCTGGTTGAGACTGACGTTCTTCTTGTCATTGTTTCTCATATTGCAACGTAACTGCGTGTTGTTCACAGTCGTTCAGTTGCCTTTTCCCGCTGAGTGGGCAACATTTTACTATTCTCAACAAAATGAGAGACCCAGTAGATTTGACTGGTCGCTTTATTGAATCTTCTCAAATATCTTTGTAGATATCTATATTATATCTTTAGAGATGCATGAACTACGTTAAACACTCATTCATTCCAGTAAACACACCATTATCACACCATTATGAATGCTCTTAAGAAGTATAGAACACAAAAAAAGGTCAGCAATGAACTAAATGAGCCTTATCAGCTTTATCCTGCATTTACACATAACGACGACAAGTCACAAATGCCACAAAGTATACATTCTTGGCCGCTGATCATGAATGTGATGATCCGGGGCAGAGCCATCAGGTTTCCTCAAGAACTGCTGGAACCTGTTACCATGCTTTACAGTTAATGGCACGTGTTGCTGGAGAATTATCAGGAACCATTACGCACAGTCAAGAATAATGCTCCGCGTTTTTCCGCGCTATCGTACATAACAGCGCATCGTTGCATTCTGTCAAGTTGTGAATGAGGTGAATTGCATCCATACACACACCTATATTCATCCTGTCAGTTGCTGAACAATTCAGATCGCTCCAGTTTGCTCCTCAAAATCCACAGCAGAAGAATTTTGTGACTGCATGCTTAGTTGGGCTCTGTGCTATGAGGAGGAGACTGAGAGAGCCAGATGTGTGGCTTCATGCGGCTCTCGTCTCGCTCATTTTCCCAAACATTGGGCATAGCAGCAGCAGCAGGTGGAACACCTGCAGCAGCATGCTGATGAGCATTGGAACAAGACTTTTAGCTGACTTGGCATCACTGGCCTTCTTCAGCATACTGCAGCAATAAAACTGAATGCAGTGCAGCAGGGTTTAATTATGCACACATCAGAGAAGAACGCTGTCTCACTTTATTAAGGATCACTAATCAAGACGGATCAACACGCTCAGTTGCGACCTCCATGACATGAGGCAAAATGAGGGTGGTGCGTGACATTCATGTAAGATTTTTTGACAGCCAGAAACATGCTCCACAAAAATCAAAAATATCATGCACCAACACGCACTATTAAGAAACCAGATGTGTTAAGTCACCTTAAGAATGTCAGGAATGTGCCAAGAATGATGCAAATATGACATTCGTAACACGTCCTGCCTATGTGTAAATGCAGCATAACCAGCAGCTTAACTAGCCTCATGCTCATGGTTAGCTTTGCAATTGGCATTAGCATAGTTAGCATGATTTGTCTAACTTAAAATACACATCTCAAACACTACATTGAGGATCACAGTGGCATACAACTAGAATAACCACGTTTATTCATACTTACTGTTGGTTCTGCTCTAAGACTCAGACAACCAACTGTGTAGTGTATTATTGAGGCTTTTCCATGCACACTGAAAGGGCTTAGTAAAAAAACAAACAAACAAAAAAAAAAAAAACTACAGTAATTCAAAACCACCACAACGGGACAGCGTAACCATCAAACATCCATCAAACAACTACGTAGAGAAACATGACAACTTGTTAATTTATCAAGAAAACAATGAGGAATCTTCTAAAAAAAAAATGTGCTCCTTTTCTGTATTGTTGGACATAAATTGGTTTTAATTGCTTTTAACCCTTTCCAAGCATGACCTGGTTTAATCCATTTGTTCCAGCAACCCAATCACTTATATACGTATATTAATTATGTGTGAAATTCAGTATTTTCTCCTGGAAATATATCGATATCTGCTAAGATTTCATTCTGAAACCATGTCATTAGTCCTGTACACCAGTATATACGTATACCTTATCACATGCCTCGTCCGTCGGACTCGGGTTCATACAGATACGAGGGGCATGATACATAAACAGACATGTAATAAGATATTTATCACATATTACAACAAAAATAAAGAACAATAATCATACACATGAATCATGTAGAACATATAACGCAGGTAAATCATGTAAATATATCAACTTTGGAATGTTCTTATGTCTCTCTATTAAGTCATGAGTGCCCTCTTTACTATCTTCTTGTGTCGCACAACTTCAGTGTGAGACTCAAGTTGTAGAATTCTTCCTGCTAGGGAAGCTAAAACTCTCATCTTAATCAGACATCTTGGTTGAATGAAATGATCTGGATCCTGTATCAGGATCCTGCACTTGTCACCAGGGTAACACAAAATGGGGGGTGTCATTGGTGGGGCCGAGAAATTGGGGCTCCTGACTGGATGAAAAGCAGGCGATAAAGCCTGGTATTTTCAATGTCTTTTTTTTATCGCCCTTATTTTATTACCGCAGTTTCCAGGGCAGTAAAACTGATAGGAAAAGTGTATTTATCAGCACTATTTTTTTTCTTGTATCTCATGAGGGCTGGTTTATGAGTATAAGGCAGATTTTTGTTGTAATATGTGATAAATAAACTTAATCTACCTATGTCATGAAAACACAACGTGCCTGCCACCTGGTGGTGATATGTGAGTAATGTAAACTTGGAGTGGAAGAGGGTAAGGAAAGTTGATCAAATTGAAATATATAGTTGTGATTCATGACCTACAATTTGATTTGATAAACAATAAAAAGAAAGAGAAATGAACTGCAGTATATTCTATGTTTATGTACAACTGAAAACATGTCAGATGCATTAGTGAATAAACGTATAAAATTACAAAGCAACACATTTATGGCTGTGGGTGCACTGGAAGAGCTGTTTCAGGAGCAATATCATTTTTGAGGTGGTTCAATTCATTCACCATGTAATCAACTGGATAAACATTTGTACCTGCTCAGTTAAGCCTATAAACATTACACTTAATCAGAGCACATCTTAATCCGTATTCATGACCTCGTTCAAAACCACAAATAATTAATCAAATAAATGCTCAGATTTGATGATGTGATCATGCTTCCATCGGGTCAGTCTTCAGTTCGCACCAACATTATTTTTCCAAGTGTGACGTTAGTTTCATCCGTCTTGGAATCTGATGTCTTCTTTCTTTTCTTAACACTTGATCTTAACTTTCAAAGATAATTTTTGCAGGTAAATGAGGGCCCAAGTCTTCAAGGTCCTGGTGCTACCCATCTTGTTATGTGGTTGTGAGACCTGGATGCTAACCAGCGACCTAAAGTGACGACTGGATGTCTTCTGTACTAAGTATCTTTGGGGGATTCTTGGGTACCGCTGGAATGACTTTGTATCAAACGAGTGGTTACTGAGAGAGACTAGGATGAGTTTCAGCTGCATTGTGAGGGAGCGTCAGCTCTGACATTTTTGCCAAGTGGCACATTTCTCTCGACATGATCCAGCACACAGATACTTGAATGTCGAGGACCCCAGTAGCTGGAGAAGGCCAAGGGGCCGTCCACGTCCCCTTGGCCTTCTCCAGCCAGACTTTAATGTTTTCTTATAGAGCTTCTGATGTGTTTGGTTTGTGTATGTGCACCGTCATACGTCTGGTTTCTTACACAGACACACATGGATTGTGTTTAAAGCACACGGGACCAAGAAAGTATGTAAAATAGGTTAATAAGAGACAGCAAGGCTGTAATTCGGGATGGTTTCATCAGGAAACTCCAAAATGAACTAATAGCTGGAGAAAATACATACTGTACAAAGTGATTGTGTGCCTCTAAAATATTCTAAACTGACAGTTAAGTGTACTAACCAAATTAGACTAAATTAGATTAAATTAAATTCAATTATAGATTATGTTAGCTAGTTTTAAATCAATTTAAAGCTGGATACAACTCAAATGGTTGGTAATATCTTATTGCTCTTTTTTATTTTATATTTTGTTTGTGTTCATATGGCCAAAGCAGATTGTCTCTCTCACTCACTCACTCACACACACACACACACACACACACACACACACACACACACACACACACACACACACACACACACACACACACACACACACACACACACACACACACACACACACACACACACACGTTTAATTTATTGATTTTCTTATTTTTCATTATTACTTCCTACAACTGGTGAGAAAAATGATGAAGAATGTCCACTTTGATTGCCATCACAGGTCGTCACGGGAGGTCTCCGGGAGCGCTCCCGGAATTATTCGACATGTTGAATACTTTTTTTTGATGATTCCCGGTAAAGCCGGAAGCCACGCCCCCTAGTGCCGGCATTAACAACGGCGTGTGATCCTTAAGACGGCCAAAAACTCTTCCGAGACGCTTCTGGGAGCTCTTACCGTCCGTGTGTAAACGGGGCTTAAGTCTCTACTGTCTGTGCTCTCTATTTCCACCCTGTCGAGGACATCTCATACTCTGGAAGCAGGTCAGTGACGCCGACACATAAATCTGAATTCTCTTTCAGATAATTTTCACAGAACATTGGTTGTTAAAACCAATCACCTATCCCATCGACAGAGATCTGAAGCTTTTCTACAGCAATAATTCCCACATAAATTCAGCATTATTTCATAATAAAAGACGGAGGAAGCGATCAGAGTGCCGCAAGTGCTGCTCCTATGTCATTTTGGAGCGTCAGTAGCGACTCACCAATTACTGCCTCATTTCTGCTTAAAACTGACTTTACAATGATTTAAGAGGTTTTACTTTGTCATCTGATGGTTAATAATCACATTAATCCATTTGATCGCTTTGGGTGAAGACAGTCAGACAGAGAGAGTCAGACTCAGACGTGCTGTTGTGGCGCTGTGATTGCTCCCCCGTCTTTTATGATGAAATAATGCTGAATTTATGTGGAAATGATTGTTGTACTACAGCTTTAGATATCTGTCGCTGAGCTAGATGATGACTGGAGTGCAGTTTTAAGAAAAAACGAGGTGATAATTGGTGAATTGCGACACTCCAAAATGACACGTGCAGTGAAGGACCAATTTTTCGGTCTGCGACACCGGCTCAAACTTTGTCAGGTGATAGTGAGTGCCAGTCTGCACCTCACTTTTAAATATGAGAGTGACTGGGACACGTCCGATTAAGCTATAATGTAAAATATACATTAAATGGGGTTTGCAATGTTAAATTTATATGGTTACAAAGCAGTAATCTGGATCAGATCCAGATCAGAACTTTGTCACTCGATAAAAGATACCATAAGGCTCTCAAATAAAACAGAAATTTGGTTTTTTTGACACTTATGAATTTTTGAAAATTCATTCAATGTTAAGGGCCCATTCACACATAGTGCGCATGAAGCAGGAATCGTGTGCAAAACGTGTAATTTCGTAGCTGCCTCCAATGGCTTGTACACCTTGGTGCTACAACTATTTGTGCACACCAGCGGCTGAAAGAGAGTGTGCGCTGTGCGAGCCCATCGAACCCTCTCGGGCCAGGTGTCGGCCAAATTCCAGGTGACACATACGAACATCTAACACCGCTCACTTGGCACTAAGAAAATGCGTGGCCATTCACACTATTAACATGACAACAGTCAGCAGATGATCACTGTCAAGCTGGATGTGAAATATATCTAAGTGCCCCATGACTGTGGAGTTGCTGAGTGCACGTGATGTGCCAGAGTGTTGGCTCCCCCCACAACATGTGTACGTGTGTCGCGCGCTACCCCCAGCTCCCCCCAACACATGCATATGTGTTGTTCGCCTGCCCCCGCAGGCGAGGTGCTGCTCATCTGATCACAGAGTGGCATTTTGGTCTGTGCACTGAATGGACGGGGGCATGGCAGCTGTTGACAACTGGGGTCCTGGATATCAGAGCTACAGAACATGTACCGTGTTTTGACGGACACGTGCGTGTGTGTGCTTGCTGTCCTCACATCGAAAAACATAAAAACATATATTGCTTCGGCAACAGGCTGTTCCAGTTGGACCGTACTGCCAGTTCATGTGGACAAGCAGCAGGTGATCTGAACGTCATGTCTGTCTTGACAGAACAGTGAGCGGTGCACCGCAGGACCATATGACAGGCCAACAGTACGACAAATACGCCACTTTCAGTCACGTATTAGCAGAAATATGCCGTAACAAATGCCATTTGGTCAGTTATCACAGCTCTTTATTTTATATTCTATTTATTTATTTTTTTTCTTTCTTTTTTTTTTTTTTAACGTTTATCTGCTTGTTGATTTGAACCATTTCACACTCCTGTTATGAGACAGTGACTGTGGTGCAGTGGTAAAGTTTCTATGGTGCGCTAATTCGATCTGTTTCGGCGTATTCAACCAAACTTTGCACTGTGTGTGAAGGGGCCTTAAAGCTAGGGATTTTTCCTGACTTTGACCTTTGAGCTTGAAAATTTTTTATCAATTCTTGCTGATCAGGATATGAATGCTCTGTAAAAATGTCAAATCAATATATGAAAAATTGTGGGTTACAGGCTGTTCACAAACAAAAACAAACAGCGGCATAAACAAAACCTCCAGGTACGGCCAAAAAATACAAATTTGACATTTTTGAAGGCGAAGGTCAAAGTGTATTTTCTTGTCCCAGATCAAAGCTGTAATGTGATGTATTTAATGGCTGAACAGAAAATACAAAGACAGAAGCAACAATCCTGCAGTGACCAAATCCCTGCCAGCAGTCGGTTGTGCAACAGCTGCTCACGGCTGAGGATTTCTGTTCAGGCTTCTGCACAGACAGCTCAACAGGACCTGCTGCTGCTCATGTGCTGAGTGGACTGAGAGGATCAGAGGACTGTACATTCAAAACTAGACTTCCTCTCTGCAGTGTAAGCATGGTGAGTCCACACACACACACAGCAGCTGCTGCCGCACACTATCACGCATAGCTGCCGCACACTATCACGCATACTGAATCTGTATGCTTGTTTGGATCAGAATGAAACATTGAACAGGATGTGACTGTTGTTTCTCTTTGCTTATTGTCCATGTGCTCAAGCGACACTGATAGGACAGACGACAGCGTTGCTATGACACCTGTTGATCTCACTGCTGCTTCAGGCTGTGGCAGTGATATCTCTTTTTTTTTTTTTGGCTGTTTTGTTCGGTGGCTGAGAAGTGCACAAACACTGTTACAAACAGCCAAATCAAATTTACAAATGTCATTTTCTGACGGAAAGGGAATGTACCAAATGCATTCCCCTTCCGTCAGAATCTCACTCACTCATCTTCAACCGCTTAGTAAAATTAAGGGTCACGGGGAGCTGGAGCCTATCCCAGCAGTCATAGGGAATGAGGTGGGGTGCACACTGGACAGGACGCCAGTCTGTCACAGGGCCACATATAGACAAACTAACACATCCACACACCTACAGACAATTTAAAGTTTCCAATCCACCTAACCTGCATGTCTTTGGATGTGAGAGGAAGCTGGAGAACCCAGAGGAAACCCACACAAACATGGGGAGAACACGCAAACTCCACACAGAAAGGCCACAGGTGGGAATGAAACCCATGACTTTCTCATTGTGAGGCAGCAGTGCTAACCACCAAACCACCGTGCTTCCCCATCAGAATCTGTCATTTGTAAATTTGTTTGGGCTGTTTGTAAATTAGTTTCGGGACATTGCAAATTAGTTTCAGCTGTGTGTAAATTTGTTTCGGGACTTTGTAAATTTGTTTTGGCTGTTTGCAAATTTGTTTCGAGACACTGTAAATTTATTTCGGCTGTGTGTAAATTTATTTAGGGAACTTGCAAATTTCTTTTGGCTGTGTGTAAATTTGTTTAGGGAATTTGCAAATTTCTTTTGAGACTTTATACATTTATTTTGGCCATTTGTAAAAGTGTGTAGTTTTGTATTACATTGTTGATTGTGTGCGTGCGTGTATTGGGGCAGGGGGGCAATATGACTAATCAGAATTTCTATTTGTTTGTGACATGTTTTGTAAAATAACTGAGTATGTGGAGGAGGGGGAGCCCTCCCTACTCCACATGCCGTTGAACCAGCCAGCCAGTTTAAAACAGGAATTCTGCCTCTCATTATTTCCACATGGGAAATCAATCACAGTGTGTGTTTTTGATGCTTGCCCCCCACCGCCCTTGCAGGCCTCTAAGATCCAGACTCTGAGCGAGGATGAGCGGAATCACCTGCTCCCCCTGCTACGCAACGCTCAGTGGATGGAAGCTGTGGGAAGAGACGCCATTTACAAAGAGTTTGTTTTTAAAGACTTCAATCAGGTTGCTGATCATCACATTTATAATGACATCATACACAGGCATAGTTTGCACCGATGCTAACGACTTATCTCATTGCCTCCCAGGCGTTTGGGTTTATGTCCAGAGTGGCTCTGCAAGCAGAGAAGATGGACCATCACCCTGAGTGGTTTAATGTCTATAACAAGGTACGAATGCAGCACACCACAGAGAGCTCGCGGCTCAAAACACCATGATATTTATACTATCAACATGGGATGCTCACACTATTTATGCTGGTGGGGCATGACAGCGTGCGGGCAGTGCTGCTGATGTTTATGCCATCGGAGCACATTCATGTCCTTTAGACTCCAGGGCCCGGTTACATAAACCGGTCAAATCTTGTTTAGTCAACTAAACTCACTTAGTCGACTAATCTTTTGACATTAGTCGTTGCACAAAGCACAGTCAGCTAACGTTTTGCATTAGCCAACTAAAGTTTTTAGCCTGGTACAAAAAAGGCTAATCTTAATTTAGTTGACAAAACGTCAGTGTCTTACCTTCAAAATGGTGGTGATCATGTACCACCAATGCCTGAGAAGCTAAACTTGAAATGAAAATGACATTTGTCAGACTTCATGGTGACCACAGACGATATCATACAAACATACAAATGCTTTGTTCAGAATGTGTATGGCTAATTTTAGCCCTGTAAGGGATTCAAACACACCACCCATAGTAACATGAGTCCATTATCGAACTACTTTTAACTGCTTTCGTGACGCTCAAAATTGGTTGAATCCTCAGAAATATGGAACAAAATGATTTAAAAGAGGGCAGCAGATTGGCTTAGTAAATTGTTCCCTCACAGGGAGAACGTCCAGGGTTCAGTTCTGATCTGGTTCCATCTATGTGGCGTTTGTTTGTTCTCTCTCAGGGTGCTCCAGTTTCCTCCCACTTCCAAACACACAAGGGTTAGGTGAACTGGAAATTTTAAATTAACTGTAGGTGTGGATGCATTTGTCTACGTCTCAGGCCTGCGATGCAGCCCGCCTCATGCACAATGACTGCTGAGATAGTATAAAAAATGAATTACGTAAATGGCTCAGTTCCTTTGACCTAAGCATCAGCCCTTGGGCACAGAGCAGGTGGATGAGTGGATAAGGAACTGACCTGCCACTATGTAGACCTGGATTTGAATCCTGTTCACACTACCTGTCTGGGTCCCTGGACTTAATCTACATTTTCAGTCCACCCAGCTGTAACTGGGTACTGGCCTTAGCTGGGAAAGTGACTGGCCTCCTGTCCTGGGAGAGTCGTACACTCATCTGCTTGACAATACGGAATCTGGAGATAAGCACCAGCACCATTGGGCCTCAGGACCTATATACACTCACCTGCCACTTTATTAGGTACACCTTGCTAGTACCGGGTTGGACCCTCTTTTGCCTTCAGAACTACCTTAATTCTTTGTGGCATAGATTCAACAAAGTGCTGGAAACATTCCTCATAAATGTTGGTCCATTTTGACGTGACACCATCACACAGTCGCCTCAACCAGTCTGTCCATTCTCCTCTGACATCAACAAGGCATTTATGTCCACACAACTGCCACTCACTGGATATCTTCTCTTTTTTGGACCATTCTCTGTTAACTCTAGATATGGTTGTGTGTGAAAATCCCAGTTGATTAGCAGTTTCTGAAATACTCAGACCAGCTCATCTGACACAAATAACCATGCCACGTTCAAAGACACTTAAATCCCCTTTGTTCCACATCCTGATGCTCATCTTGAACTTCAGCAAGTCGTCTTCACCATGTCCCGATGCCTAAATGCATTGAGTTGCTGCCATGTGATTGGGTGATTAGTTATTTGTGTTAACCAGCAGTTGACCAGGTGTACCTACTATCTAATAACATGCCTGGTTAAGTGTAGGAATTATAGTACTTCTTGAGTACAGCATTGATGGTTGGCACAAAAACAGTCAAGCGGATGAGGAGCAGTAATCGATTTGCAAATGTGCCATCATGCATTTCAAACCAAATCAAAAGAAGCATTGTGATCCACATCTGTCTGGAGATGATTGAGATGCAGTTCATGTTGATGTGTTATTCAGTTAGCTGTGTAAGCTAATGTAACACAACAAAAGCTTGTAATAGCATCTTGACCATTCTGTGTCCTGTAATCAAATTATAATATTTGTGCTTTAAATAAATATCCAATCTGGAGTTGTACAGTATTGTTCAGAATAAAAGTAGTGCTATGTGACTAAAAAGATTAATCCAGGTTTTGAGTATATTTCCTATTGTTACATGGGAAACAAGGTACCAGTAGATTCAGTAGATTCTCACAAATCCAACAAGACCAAGCATTCATGATATGCACACTCCTAAGGCTATGAAATTGGACTATTAGTAAAAAAAAAAAAAAAAAGTAGAAAAGGGGGTGTTCACAATAATAGTAGCATCTGCTGTTAACGCTACAAACTCAAAACTATTATGTTCAAACTGCTTTTTTAGCAATCCTGTGAATCACTAAACTAGTATTTAGTTGTATAACCACAGTTTTTCATGATTTCTTCACATCTGCGAGGCATTAATTTTGTTGGTTTGGAACCAAGATTTTGCTCGTTTACTAGTGTGCTTAGGGTCATTGTCTTGTTGAAACACCCATGTCAAGGGCATGTCCTCTTCAGCATAAGGCAACATGACCTCTTCAAATATTCTGACATATCCAAACTGATCCATGATACCTGATATGCGATATATAGGCCCAACACCACAGTAGGAGAAACATGCCCATATCATGCTTGCACCACCATGCTTCACTGTCTTCACTGTGAACTGTGGCTTGAATTCAGAGTTTGGGGTCGTCTCACAAACTGTCTGCGGCCCTTGGACCCCAAAAAGAACAGTTTTACTCTCATCAGTCCACAAAATATTCCTCCATTTCTCTTTAGGCCAGTTGATGTGTTCTTTGGGAAATTGTAACCTCTTCTGCACATGTCTTTTATTTAACAGAGGGACTTTGCGGGGGTTTCTTGCAAATAAATTAGTTTCACACAGGCGTCTTCTAACTGTCACAGCACTTATAGGTAACTCCAGACTGTCTTTGATCATCCTGGAGCTGATCAATGGGTGAGCCTTTGCCATTCTGATGGTTATTTTCCCTTTTCTTCCATGTATCTCTGTTTTTTTTTGGTCCATTTTAAAGCATTGGAGATCACTGTAGATGAACAGCCTATAATTTTTGTGCACCTGCGTATAAGTTTTCCCCTCTCCAATCAACTTTTTAATCAAACTACGCTGTTCTTCTGAACAGTCTTGAACGTCCTATTTTCCTCAGGCTTTCAAAGAGAAAAGCATGTTCAACAGGTGCTGGCTTCATCCTTAAATAGGGGACACCTGATTCACACCTGTTTGTTTCACAAAATTGACAAACTCACTGACTGAATGCCACACTAATATTATTGTGAACACCCCCTTTTCTACTTTTTTTTTTTTTTTTTTTTTTTAACTAACAGCCCAATTTCATAGCCTTAAGAGTGTGCATATCATGAATGCTTGGTCTTGTTGGATTTGTGAGAATCCACTGAATCTACCGGTACCTCGTTTCCCATGTAACAATAAGAAATACAGTATACTCCAAACCTGGATTAATCTTTTTAGTCACATAGCACTACTATTATTCTGAACACTACTGTACATCAAACTTGAGCAGGTCTTGCAGGCTGACATCCGCTCAGTATTTGAAGTGTGAATTCGCTCATCCAACGGAGTCATGAGTTCTTCATAGGACATCTAGCCACGATGCAACATTGTTACTAATAAAAGTGAAAGTTGGTCAAAGGGGTGAAAAAGTCACCGTGTTCAATATGATGAGATTACAACATCTCCCATTTCAATGTCAAAACTGTGACTCGCTTCTCTCAAAGGTTCAATGGAGTTTCACCAGCATTTCGCAACACATAAGCAGGACGTGTTGGAAAAGAAAGAATTTTGTAGAACCTAAAAGGCAATTTTAAGTTTAGTTTGTCTTGGTCATATGTTGGGATTCATTTGTTAATATGGCAAAAATTGACCGTATTCCAAGTTTACATTTCAATGAATTTTGTGTATGTAAATGCACCAGATGTTGCAATTTCAAGATAGAAAAATTAAGAAGTTTTTCTCACCTCAGTCACTTTGCTTAGTCCTCTCAAGATTCACTTATTTTCTGTTTTCCAAATGACACACCTGTTCTAGAATCTGATGTAGTAATCCGCTGCTCCAGACCTGGCTGATTTAGGACGGCCTGTCTGGTGCATAAATGTTTATCAGGACAGCTTTCACTAAAAGCAGACAGATGTTTGTAGATTACGATGACTGATGGTCTCCCAGTGTAGAGGACAGTCAGAGCGCACAATTCTGCTGTGTCTTCCTTCCTTATATGGGGTGCTGTTTCACAAATAAGTCAGTGGTTTGCTTTTGTCTTCTCACATTTTTACTTGGTTGTGGAATGATGGATCCACATGTTGATTCAGCCCAAGTGTTGTGCTGCCTTTCCTGATGCATACTCAGCTGTAGAAGCAGAATGTGGCACAGGTGGCCTTGAACCAAGGACCTTCTTGTTAAGTGGCAAGCACACTACTGAATCCACATGTGGCTCAAAACAGAGTCAGCCCTGCCTTGGTCAAAGGTAGACAAACCCAACAAATTTAACTAAAATCTGTCCTTGATCAAAGCCATAGCACCGCTGGCTCAGGCCCATCCCGAAATAAAATCACTTACCCAGAGGAGGGGGGGATCAAAACCATCCAGAACTTTGAGAGTTATGTCCAAAATATGACAGAGGGTCCAGAAGGTAAACCTCACAAATCCCAAAGAAACACAGCTGACCACACACCTTTAGATTTTAAATAATCTAATCAGGTTAAAGTTTAACTATGATGTAATTACCATAACTTTATTTAAATTATTACATTTAATCACGTGCACAACATAAAATGTAAAAAACTTTATACATACAGTACTGCCTTTTTAGTTTTTGTGTCTCTTCGCTGGTTGCTTCGCTTTCTTGTCTTAATCCAGGTCCAGATCACTCTCAGCACGCATGAGTGTGGAGGGCTGTCGCAGCGTGACATCACTCTGGCCACATTCATCGACCAGGCGTCGCTGATGTGAGCGGTGCATTATCCTTTATTTAAAACAGCAAAACCCAAAGTGCTGGAAGCCTCCGCTGGTCAACATTTATTCCAACGACTAATCTGAGGATGGGGGCGTCGGGGGGGGGGGGGGGGGGGGATTCTTTTTGGTGAATGTGTGATTCAATGTGCTGGTTTCAGTGTACACTTGGAGAATATGTGAACTCAGTATACAAAGAAAATGGTAAAATACTGTTTACATTTGTGGAGCCCGCCAATAATTCCTCATTAACCGCTGCAGTAATAATGATCAAAATGTTGCGTAATGTACGTCACATCTGTTGTCACGTGTGCTGTGTATCTTGCCTGGGAAATGTTCACTTGTGTGTCTGTTGTTCTAACCATGTGTGCAAAGCCTAGGTATGTATTTTGTGATTATTTGTTTGGCTCAAACCCAGGGCTGTGAAATGAAAATTGTGAAATCTAAGGAAAATTTGCAGGGGGTCTGGGGGGGGGGCACAGCTCCCCAGGAGCCGGGGTCTAGGGCCCTGTGGGGCCACAGAATTAAATTTTTATCTAATGATACTTTTTCAGCATCTCCTGGAAGAACAAATCTCAAAATGAGTGGATATTTAAATGATCCTACATTCAACCTTTTATTTGACCTGTCAATGATAATGTTGAAATAACAGAATGACGTGGAAGTAGGACCTGGAATGATTTTCCTTTTAATTGTAAACCAAATTATGCATTAACTCAGAACAATTAAACTACATGAAATTTATGAAGACTGAAAAGACTGTTACAGCATTTCAAAAACCACAGCTAAAGCTTGGAGAATATTTAGAAAATCATGGTAAAATATTAATAGCATACCTTAGAATAAAAAGTCACTTATACGAGGTCTGTTAGAAAAGTATTGGACCTTTTTATTTTTTTCAAAAAACATATGGATTTGAATCACGTGTGATTGCATCAGCCAAGCTTGAACCTTTGTGCGCATGCGTGAGTTTTTTCACGCATGACGGTTGCGTCATTCACCTGTGAGCAGGCTTTGTGTGAGCACTGGTCCACCCCTCTCGTAGGATTTTTATTGCGAATAAATGTCTGAACGATTTGGAGCTTTGCTGCATCAATTTTTTCCAGAAACTGTGAGAGACCTCCAGGTGGACACCGTTCGGAAAATTCAAATGGTTTCAGGGACAATTTTATGTGGATTACACAGATTAAGGAGTGCTCCAGCCGGTTTAAAGACCACCCACAGCTGCTGAGAGCACGCCGCACTCTGAGCGCCGATCGACGGGCTCAAACCCCGCTGAAACAACCAGATCATTTCCAACGTGAAGGCTTTGTTGATCCGGGACGTCGTCTGACTTACACAAAAATGGCAGGAGACGTGGACATCAGTACTTTTTCGGCACATTCCACTGTTACAGGAGTTTTTTTCATGGAAAGAAAAGTGGACGGATGCGCCACCGTGCCGTTCATGGCGCGGCACAAAACCACCTCCGTGTTGGTAGTTAATTATGGAGTTCCACAAGGTTCTGTGCTAGGACCAGTTTTATTCACTTTATACATGCTTCCCTTAGGCAGTATTATTAGACGGTATTGCTTAAATTTTCATTGTTACGCAGATGATACCCAGCTTTATCTATCCATGAAACCAGAGGACACACACCAATTAGCTAAACTGCAGGATTGTCTTACAGACATAAAGACATGGATGACCTCTAATTTCCTGCTTTTAAACTCAGATAAAACTGAAGTTATTGTACTTGGCCCCACAAATCTTAGAAGCATGGTCTCTAACCAGATCTTTACTCTGGATGGCATTTCCCTGACCTCTAGTAATACTGTGAGAAATCTTGGAGTCATTTTTGATCAGGATATGTCATTCAAAGCGCATATTAAACAAATATGGACTGCCTTTTTGCATTTACGCAATATCTCTAAAATCAGAAAGGTCTTGTCTCAGAGTGATGCTGAAAAACTAATTCATGCATTTATTTCCTCTAGGCTGGACTATTGTAATTCATTATCAGGTTGTCCTAAAAGTTCCCTAAAAAGCCTTCAGTTAATTCAAAATGCTGCAGCTAGAGTACTGACGGGGACTAGCAGGAGAGAGCATATCTCACCCGTGTTGGCCTCTCTTCATTGGCTTCCTGTTAATTCTAGAATAGAATTTAAAATTCTTCTTCTTACTTATAAGGTTTTGAATAATCAGGTCCCATCTTATCTTAGGGACCTCGTAGTACCATATTACCCCATTAGAGCGCTTCGCTCTCAGACTGCAGGCTTACTTGTAGTTCCTAGGGTTTGTAAGAGTAGAATGGGAGGCAGAGCCTTCAGCTTTCAGGCTCCTCTCCTGTGGAACCAGCTCCCAATTCAGATCAGGGAGACAGATACCCTCTCTACTTTTAAGATTAGGCTTAAAACTTTCCTTTTCGCTAAGGCTTATAGTTAGGGCTGGATCAGGTGACCCTGGACTATCCCTTGGTTATGCTGCTTTAGACGTAGACTGTGGGGGGGTTCCCATGATGCACTGTTTCTTTCTCTTTTTGCTCTGTATGCATCACTCCGCATTTAATCATTAGTGATCGATCTCTGCCCCCTTCCACAGCATGTCTTTTTCCTGGTTCTTTCCCTCAGCCCCAACCAGTCTCAGCAGAAGACTGCCCCTCCCTGAGCCTGGTTCTGCTGGAGGTTTCTTCCTGTTAAAAGGGAGTTTTTCCTTCCCACTGTAGCCAAGTGCTTGCTCACAGGGGGTCGTTTTGACCGTTGGGGTTTTTCATAATTATTGTATGGCCTTGCCTTACAATATAAAGCGCCTTGGGGCAACTGTTTGTTGTGATTTGGCGCTATATAAAAAAAAAAGTTGATTGATTGATTGATTGATCAGAAAACCATCAAATCTGTCAGTGTGTGGAAAAACCTCAGTCACAGTGAAACTGTTCTGCTCCATTTCACAACAACTGATTAGAGTTTAATCACCTCAGCTTTATTTTTGTTAAAGTAATAATTAAAAAACAGATGAACTGGGGTGTCAATCATTTACAGTGGTTGAATGAAGGTCAACTGCATTGCACAAAACACTGAGGTAGTCTGAATTAGGAGAAAAGTTAGGAAAACAAGAGGACACGAAATATTCAGTTTCTGCCTGCCAGCCACAAGACAAATGGCTAACTACAGTTTGACAGTCCTTTTTCATATGAATATAAACATGCAGTTTGTTTTCTAGCAGACACTTAAAAATATATTCTTTCCGCAGCTCATTCCATATAGAACGTGCAATTTGAGCACAATTGTAAAAATGTGATTCCTATCAGATCCAAGTCAATTCCACACTGTTGAGATGGGCCATTTCAGAGTGCTTACCAAAGACTTTTACAACATGATTTAGTTTCAAGTGGTTTACAGATTAACCTGATCAGTTGCTGACAACACCAGAGTGCTTTTGCATGAAGATGCTATTGCTCAGAGAAGTGCTGCATGATTAAGATAAGCCAGGGAGCACCTGCTCTGCTCGTTTTCCAACTTTCCCTGCTCCACACATAACTAATGAACTCAGTCAGGTGTGTTCACCCAATCAAGAGCTGAGACACCAGTTTAAAAACAAATAAACCTATGAGTAGAGCAAGTACACATAAAAACATGCAGAGCAGGTGCTCTCCAGGGCCCTCATTTATCAACTGCTCGCATGCACAAACCGCATGTATGAACATTTATGTAAAGCACTGAATTGATCAACTTGTATTTTGAAATGTGTGTAAATATATGCAGCTCAAACCATACCTATGCACCGCATCTAGTGCTAGAACAGGATAACTGCAGCCAGAAAGCATTTCTACCATCACTCGCCCACATCTGTTCTTTAATTCCTAGAATTAATAAGTGCAGAGTTAACAGTTATTTTGAGCTAGAAACAGATGTGTAGCCTCACGGATGTCAAAAAATACAAAAAGACACTTGCGTTAACAGCTTTTGACACCATCATTTATATAAAAAAATAATCAAAGACCTTTATCATCAAGAAGCACCTCTACGCCACCTGTTACTACAAGGCATGAATCAAACAGTTTCCCTCCCGCAATTTTATATTAATAATGTGCCCCATGTTATTTTAACTGTTCAGATTTCATTAGGAGAGACAATATCTTAAGACACCTGCACAATGATGTCACAGGACAAGTGTAACGATAAATACTTGTCTACATATTCTGTAATGTGGAAGGTGTTATGCTAGTTGTTGTGGTGCGCTTGTTAGAACTTCTTGAATCTTGTTAAAATTATGTCTATAAGTGACTTTGCTGTCAAAATTAAGAAACATGGAAACTATACTGGTGGACACACGATCGCCAACTAGTGGTGCATTTATTTATATATTTTGTGTCCACATACAAGAATCTCAATCTCCATTAAAAGTTGATTTCATTCATGCTTAGCTGTTATTTCGGTGAGGAACACAAGCAACAAACTGTTCTTCATTGAAAGTGTTTCTTAATACAAATGGTTACGAACACGCATGACTACACTGGTTTACATGTGGGATTTATCAACAGTTGATACTCGATGTGCATACGACCGGTATGCACCCGTTTGATAAATACAGATGTTTATTTTTTGCACTTACAGCCATACTAAGTTTTGTTCATACAGCAGCATTTCAAACCTTTATTATGCAGTTTGATAAATGATGGCCCTGGAAGGGGTTGGAGAGCCCTGAGTTAAGCATACGTCCAACAATCCTGGACAGTACCTCAGCTTTGCAGCTAGTGGGCAGTACAGCAAATCTAACAAGCTATCAGTGGTCTGTGTGTCAAATTCTCTCACAGTGAAACACTGACTGTGGCACACTGAAATGCTCATGGCAAGAATTAAAATAATGATTAAAGTGTGGTTTTTGCTATGCAATAAGCAGTAATTCTGACAAAAAATAAAAAGCTTTAGACCAGAGCTGAAATTGAAATGAAGTCTACAAATAAAGCCACACTTACATTAAAAACACATGTAGAAACTAAAGCAGTCAATTCTTGGACACCTTTAAACAAATTTATGAAATTCTGCCCACTCCCACCCCACCGGCTTCCCCTCCAGTTAAAATGGAGGCTTGTGCTTCAGAGATCTTTGCAGATGTTTTTGTGATAGACTAAATAAGCAAGATAAGGCAACCACTGAGTAATTAACACGGTTCTGGGAGGAGGCGAGCGGGACTCCCTGCTGGGAAGGTGTAAGCAGGCCGGGCCAGCCTACTCCACTTTCAGTGGGCTTTTCCGTTACCGTTCATGTGATTAGTGTTCGACTTGGACACCTCAGTGCTGTAGAGACAGTCCAAGAATCCCTGGGAGACCTCAGTCACCATGGACCTGTCCGGGATAGACTGTGCCATGCCGTAGATCGCTCCCTGAACAAAGAAGAGGAAACGTGTGACTATAAACGCAGAAAGCGATGAAGGACTGATATTTTAAACTGAGTTCAGAAGACAACATTCTGTCAGTCGGGAACAACCACAAGTGAGTTCAGACACATTTACTTAATTCAGGCAGACTCTACATGGTTATCAGTCTGTTGTATGATCACACAGCAGCCATCGTGGAGGAAATATAAAGATGCAAAACAAGCAGGGTAGCCTGCCCGAACAACACATTTTAAACCAATACAAACACTGACACATTTAAGAATTTTAGCTCTATACTATGTATGAAACCATATGAAAAGTATAATATAAATGTTTTAAAAAAATACATTTCAGCATTTCAAGCTACAGTCTAAGATCTAGCACCATCTAGTGGTAAGGTTGCAGACTGCAACTAACTGAAGACTGCTCTCCCCCTCCCTATTCCATGTGTGTAGTATGCCAGACACCAAACTACTTCCAAAATCATGCCACCTTGTACAACGAGAGGAGGGTCACTGATTGACATTAACAAACTGTATTTACTTAAACTGAGTTCTGAGAAGCATTCAGAGGAATACTTTTTTTTTTAACAGATCCTCCAACAGATTGTACAGCTAACATTCACCATTTAACATCAGTTTAATAATTTGTGTTTAACAATGAAAATTGTGGCTACAACATTCTGGCACAGCGAGTCAGACCTCTGTGGTCCCCATGAATTACTGTGTCACCCATCAATCTCCGTAGGAGAAGCAGAGACACGAGATGCTGCCAAGCTTTGTCCTTCAGTCGTCAGCCACACTCCAAAATGTGAAAGGCTGAGACATTAAGTCCCTTTTGGGCTACTGTATTAATATAGTGCTGCAATATGGTGGACTCCATTAGGAAGACCTGAACCCTCTCATGCAAATAAGAATGGATCAATCAAACTTTACAAAGATCAACAGTTCATTGTTGTAGGGAATTATACGCTAATGAACACAGTTGTTTATGCTACATTCCATTTCTGCTAATAAACACAACAAACAGTAACTTGAAATCATTGAAGAATATTATTAAGAATATATTATTATTATTATATATTATTATATATATATTATTATTATTAAGAATATATCTTCTGTATTAATCACTGTGAATCTCCTGATCATGTATATTTTTCTCTGGCACAAGTCCAATGAGAGTCGTCCAATAAAGTATTTGCAGATCCAGAGGCTGATACAAATACTTCTGCGATGTATTTTGTATTCAAAAAGGTATTTATTTTAAACATATGCAAAGATCTCAGACTTTGCAGCTTCCTGAAGATCTCTACATATTATGCAGTAACAATCTGCACCTCATTTAGCACTTTTATGACTTGATAGATCACGGTCACTGTTAAAGCTGTGAACTCATCAACCTGCTCTGTGTTCCGTGGCATCTCACTCACACAGACCATTTTTAAAATGACAGGGAAAAATGCTATATTTTAAAAACCATTTTAAACTACAGCAGCACATAAGCTATGAACTGTTAGAGAACTTAAAGCAAAACTGCATTAAAACCAGCTCTCTCCTCGCTATGTGGCACAGGCAGACAAGGCTTATTGGGGGGAAATAAATCATCAGATTGGCAGTGCGACAGCTCTACCATTCACAAAACCAGGAATGAGATGAAGTACAGAGTATTAAGGTGCACTGACACTTGATGCATGCACGTCATGGTGACGATCCCACCTGCTGTGTCCCCAGCTAGATGCCGTGCTTTGTTCGACCTACTGCCATGTGCTGAGCACTGGACACTGCGTATATAAAATAATTACTTCATAGAGGATTACTCATTTTCTCTGCAACTTGGCTGCTGAAAGTGACTCTAATCGCTTCCTGAATCACAGAGGACCGCTCCAGCCGGAGCCATCCGTGCGGCGAACGAGCTGGAAAAAGCCTTTGGAGCCGTCTAAAAAGGTAATTATTTGTTATGTTTATATCGTCATAGCTTGGCAAAACAGTTGCATGTTCTTTCCTTCTTGTGTGCAGCTGTAAAAGTATGTTTACGATAGATTTAACATCTCATTATAATCGTTCAGACGAGCTGCGTTCTGATGCGGTGCGCTGATGCAACCACTCACTCTGTTCACTTCTTTACTCAACTTGACGAACTGCACGTAGTGTTGATGAGCTGATCATGCCACGCTGCACGACATTTACGTGTGAAAGATTTTCTGAACATTTCAAAATTCTGTTTGCGCAATTGCATGTGCCGACGCCCCTTTCACGTTCAGTCTGCACCCGTTAAAGATGAGTTTACTCTCCTGTACAACACAGGGCGTGCAAGTGCGTGCATCAAAGTCGTGTAAGTGTCAGTGGCCCTTTACCCCTGGAGCTGAACCACACTCTAAAACAAAAACATGTACAACCCCTGGCAAAAATTATGGAATCACTGGCCTCCGATGATGTTCATTCAGTTGTTTAATTTTGTAGAAAAAAAGCAGATCACAGACATGACACAAAACTAAAGTAATTTCAAATGGCAACTTTCTGGCTTTAAGAAACACTATAAGAAATGAAGAAAAAAAGATTGTGACAGTCAGTAACGGTTACTTTTTTAGACCAAGCAGAGGAAAAAAATATGGAATCACTCAATTCTGAGGAATAAATTATGAAATCACCCTGTAAATTTTCATCCCCCAAACTAACACCTGCATCAAATCAGATCTGCTCATTGACATTGACCCTATGTGTCTTTTTGCAAGGAATGTTTTCACAGTTTTTGCTCTATGGCAAGATGCATTATCATCTTGAAAAATGATTTAATCATCCCGAAAACATCCTTTCAATTGTCCAAAATATCAACGTAAACTTGTGCATTTATTGATGATGTAATGACAGCCATCTCCCCAGTGCCTTTACCTGACATGCAGCCCCATATCATCAATGACTGTGGAAATTTCCATGTTCTCTTCAGGCAGTCATCTTTATAAATCTCATTGGAACGGCACCAAACAAAAGTTCCAGCATCATCACCTTGCCCAATGCAGATTCGAGATTCATCTCTGAATATGACTTTCATCCAGTCATCCACAGTCCACGATTGCTTTTCCTTAGCCCATTGTAACCTTGTTTTTTTTTCTGTTTAGGTGTTAATGATGGCTTTTGTTTCGCTTTTCTGTATGTAAATCCCATTTCCTTTAGGCGGTTTCTTACAGTTCGGTCACAGACGTTGACTCCAGTTTCCTCCCATTCGTTCCTCATTTGTTTTGTTGTGCATTTTTCGATTTTTGAGACATATTGTTTTAAGTTTTCTGTCTTGACGCTTTGATGTCTTCCTTGGTCTACCCGTATGTTTGCCTTTAACAACCTTCCCATGTTGTTTGTATTTGGTCCAGAGTTTAGACACAGCTGACTGTGAACAACCAACATCTTTTGCAACATTGCGTGATGATTTACCCTCTTTTAAGAGTTTGATAATCCTCTCCTTTGTTTCAATTGACATCTCTTGTGTTGGAGCCATGATTCATGTCAGTCCACTTGGTGCAACAGCTCTCCAAGGTGTGATCACTCCTTTTTAGATGCAGACTAACGAGCAGATCTGATATGATGCAGGTGTTAGTTTTGGGGATGAAAATTTACAGGGTGATTCCATAATTTTTTCCTCAGAACTGAGTGATTCCATATTTTTTCCTCTGCTTGGTCTAAAAAAGTAACCGTTACTGACTGCCACAATCTTTTTTTCTTGATTTCTTATAGTGTTTCTTAAAGCCAGAAAGTTGCCATTTGAAATGACTTTAGTTTTGTGTCATGTCTGTGATCTGCTTTTTTTCTACAAAATTAAACAACTGAATGAACATCCTCCGAGGCCGGTGATTCCATAATTTTTGCCAGGGGTTGTACTACAGGTCAGCTGCCACACAAGCCTTCTATCTGTTGTAGCCTAAATTTAAAAAGCACAGCAACAAAAAATACACAGATTGAAATGTTCAGTGCTGCGCCAACCATTTACTGTTTCCGGTTTAGGGTACAATGTAAACACTCTTTGTTAAGTATGGACAACAAGACAACATCAGGGCACAGCAAACGTTCATCACCGGTGCTCTTCTAGAGAATCCTCTCAACTTATCATCATAATTGCTTGTCAACTTGCTGAATGACACCATCCGCACCCTCGCTAGCCACTGTTTACACGGCTTTGAAATGCTGGAACTGTGCTGGCACTGCAGTGTATTCTGGGAAGCGCAGAGGGATTATGGGAAACATTAAAGCAACAAATACAGGACAGATTGGTGGATTGCTGCATAGATGGTTGACTGGAAAGTTCTCCTCTCTCCACAGAAGAATGCTGGAGCTCTGACAGAGTGACCATTGGGTTCTTGATCACCTCCCTGATT
Source organism: Thalassophryne amazonica (assembly GCF_902500255.1). Lineage (NCBI taxonomy): Eukaryota > Metazoa > Chordata > Actinopteri > Batrachoidiformes > Batrachoididae > Thalassophryne > Thalassophryne amazonica. The sequence goes on from NC_047115.1 coordinate 71,797,447, forward strand.
AAGGCCCTTCTTCCACGATTGCTCAGTTTAGATGGGCAGCCAGCTCTAGGAAGAGTCCTAGTGGATCTGAACTTCTTCCATTTACAGATGACAGGTCTTTGCTAGGGATGTGGAGATTAATTGATACAAATCAGTATCTAGATACAAACATGCGCGATGCGAGTGTATCGATTCATTCAGTGCACTGATTCAATTGAATGATGAAATCGCGGTGATCGGTCGCTGCGTGCTTGCATCAATTTTTTTCCGATGCACATTGAATGCACCACGGACGGAAGCCTGAAAGCAAAGCATATTTCTACCCCAACAAATCTATTTCAAAATGGAGGCCTGCGACAATGGCACAAGCAGTTTTAGGAGATTTTTGATGCACTTAAAACATTTAAACAGGCATTTGGAATTATTTTGCATTAAAAAAAAAAAAAAAAACTTGACAAGATGCAGGTCATTTGGAAAGAATGCCATGGCTGCCGCTGCACCCCCTAACTCAGCAAAAACTAGAGAGAAAAGTATCTCAAATTACTTTTGCCAAGGCTCCGTCAATGAGTGACTCACTTTAAGTCACTCATTGAGTGATGTCGTCTTCCTGTTTACTGTACTGTTTAAGTCCTGACAGTGTGATCAAACAGTTTCCAAATATGAGGAAACTGATTCCTGTTCTTTAATGTTGAATGTGGTAAATTTGCTGCTTATAAGTAGTAAAATAAATTCTCTGCCTCGAACACTATAGTACCATACTGAATTGCAGCTTCTTATTTTCCATTTAAATTTTTGGTATAATTTCTTTGCATCATGTTGAATCGCATCGTATCGCACCAAATCACATTGTGAGGAATTGATTCGGCATCAAATAAATATCAAATCGCATCAAATCGGGAACAGGGGTGAATCGTATCGCATCACATCATCAGTATCGTTATATGCATTGTATCGAGATGAGTATCAAATTGTTGTCAGTAATGAGATTCACATGCCTAGTGTGTGCCCTTCCAAATTATGTCCAATCAGATAAATTTACCCCAGGTAGACTAATTAAGCTGTGGAAAAATTGCAAGGATGATCAGTGGAAACAGGATGTACCTGAGCTCAATTTTAAGCTTCATGGCAAAGACTGTAAATACTTATGTGCATGCAATTTTTTTTTAATTTGCAAAAAAAAAAAAAAAAACAACAACAAAAAAAAAACACTTTTTAACACATTGTCATTATGGGGTATTATGTGTAGATGTTTGAGGGGAAAAATGATTTTCATCCATTTTATCAAGATAGAAAAATTACCTCAGCATAAAATGAAAGTCAAAGGGTATAATGCCACTGGGTTTTTACCCGAGGCCATCAAATATGGCCATTGGGTATTGCCAAAGCTTTGCATCCATCCGTCCGTCTGTCCGTGCTCTGCATAAGTCCAGTCCTATTACTGCCAGAGTGGCGGGTATGACAGCCAATCAGAGTAAAGACGCACCATGACGTCAGTGGCTGGTCTTTCCAAAATCACTTCGTTTTGTGTGTTTATATAAATGCTTCTCATATATTATGTAAAAGCTAGGGAGAAATAAACACTTATAAAACTGAAAATGCTGTTTTTGGAACCTAATAACACCTTTGAACTTATTTACAAGACATTTAGCTGAATTTAGCATGGTGACATCACAGGCTGGTAGCTAGCTACAAAACGGTTTCATTTGTTTGTAAATATAACATCTTTGTCATAAAAGCTTGCAAGAAATAAACACATCTAAAACTGAAAACACTGTTTGTGTAACCTGATAACACCTCAAGTCATTTACAAGACATTTTGCTGATGTTAGCGTGCATGCTAACGTCTACTAACTAACGTATAGAGTTAAATTTGTCTCAATACCTGCAAATGCACAGAGGGTGATCTGCAAATATTCACTGATTTGTAAATCTTCCACTCTTAAAACATAAGTATTTTTGATTAACTGATTGATAGAGGGGCTTTATTGAAGATGTACAAATTGTACGTAAGCCAATATGATCAATATGATAATTAATGAAACAGCAGCAAATGATAAAGAACACAATGCTCATATGACCGAGGGTGTTTTAGCATTGTATTATATTTTAAGATTTAAGTCATAAAAGAATTTTCTTTGGCACCACTATAATTTTATTCCTTAGCATTTAGATAAGGGATTAATAATATGATATTGCTAATATGATCAAAATTCATACTATCTGCAAATAATTTAGAATTTCAACCCATGAGAGAGAAATTCAAGGAATCAGACGCTATGACCAACATTTGATAGACTTGGAAGTGATATTCAAGAAATTTTATAGATGTTAAAATAAGATGGGTCACCAGTAATCTCAAAACCTCATGCATGCACGCACTTCTACCTGTAGATAGTCTGCATAATGACGATGAAGGAAAAGACAATATTCACTATGGAATTTCCCACAGATAAATATGTCCACTTCATTAAAATGAGCTGTAATTTTGCAATATGTTACAAGAATAAACCTACATTATAATGCTTGGATTTTACTAGAAACTACATTTTCTCAGTTTTGTGAAATTTGAAAGGCCCTATAGCTTTTACAATTAATTACTGGCAATGCACAAATCCAGTATTTCAGAGCTGTAGTCATTTCCATCAAATGTGTCAGTCTGTTCAAAACAACCCGCTAAGGCCTCATTAAAAAAAATAAATAAAAAGGTTTATCATCCACGCCTTTTATTTGTTGTTTAATTTGGTGAATTTCATTGACTGCGATACAGCTGGTGCAAGAACCGGCACGTCTGCTAGGTGGCAAATATGCTTTAGCCGAAGATGGATGAAGATTACAGAGTTGGGCCCGGAATTTGCCAATTGTTGGCAACCTCACACACGAGAACAACTGCCAATAAAGCCAAGAAGCTGAAGTCATGGTACGGGGTGAGCATTCCCCCTGAGGCGACCATGACCCGATATTTACAGCCAGTATGCATGTGATATTTTGCCCAATGGAGGTAGCTTGGATGCTAAGTACAACAGGTGAGTTTTTCCTCAGTGAGTTGGAGCTCTGTGCTGACACATTCTATTCCGTGTGTCTTCTGGCAAACTGTAGCTGAAAGGTCACATTTTCTTTTGAAGAAAATTCTTTTCCCTTGTTGTATCAGACAAAACAAAAATAACAATAAAAATTCTGCCCTCATAACTTTTATCTGATGTCAAGGATGATAAACTAATGTCTTTTTTGTTGTTGTTTTTTGTTTTTTAAACAGGGCCTAATATCCTCATTACAAGGAGTTTGACCGTAGCAACATCTTGTTGGAAGTAGTACTGCTAAAGTAAGCAAACATGTATGTGGTGTAGCACCACCCACCTGCACCAACTGTGTAGAATGTGGTTTCAAATAATGTTTGTGTTTGAGATTATTTGACTTAGATTTTCAGGACTGAAGGTGAATAAAGTTGTGACATCAATCTATAGACAAGTTAGTGTAACAGTTCTGTATATTAGGAAAGCTTTCTCACCATTCCTGTCGTTTTCTCTTTGGGGTTCTTCATAATGAAGGCAACCTGCTCTCTAACATCATGAACAAACTGATCAGCAACTCCAGGCTGAGTGTGCAAAACTGTGCAACAAATATGGATGCTGTGAAAAAGAAAAACCTGTAGCTGTTACACAAGGAAAATACATGATAGAAATTTAAATTTGGCTCTTTTTTTTTTTTAAACCTACCTGGAAGGGAACTGAAGTGTGTTGAGATTCCAGCCCTTTGATGTCAGTGCATTAGACAGACGGAAAATGTCAAAGACATCTGAACCTATGGCCACCACTGACACTTCTGGTTCCCCAAAAACAAACACACCTTTTATCTTGCTGATTCTGCTCAGAACAGAGTGAGAGAGAGAAAGAAATATTTCAACTGTTCATGACGATAAGATAATATAGACTAGTGAACTCAAAGTTCAAGAGCACTGGACAATGCTGATGTAAGCTTAGCAATTAGCACAGCAGCTACCACATTTTCTGGACCGCAATTAATGTTTTTCCCCTCTTAAAAGAATAGGAAAAAAAAAAAATCTTGTTTGGCTGGTCCTGTGGCTTTTATTTCAAAGCACCTGTGCACTAAAAATACTGCATTATCATTTATGGCCACAAGAAGTTGATTTTCTTACTCCTCTTTGATTTTGCGTGCTGTACTGATGACCTTCCTGGTGGCATCGATGTATCCATTTTCTCCCATGTGCATCATTGTAGCCCAGCAGGCAGCGATGATACCACCCGGCCTGGAGCCCGCGATGGACGGAGAGGCATAAATTCCCCCCTGCCAATCTGGAGCAACAAAGTATTGGTAGTGACGGTACTTCTTATCACTGTACAGGATCACTGAGGAACCTTTGGGGGCATAGCCATACTGTGAAGGAATGTGACATAAGAAAAGCAAAATTAGAATAAAGGATCAAAACATCTCTGATGCAGTCTCTGAGAACAACATGTAAACCATCACTTTTGCATCCAGTCTTCTTCTGACAAGTCAGGGGATGGATACATGAATATTTCCAAGACAATGACACTCTTAGACTTCATTTACCTCAGTTATTAAGTAATACAAACTGTATGGTCCTGTAAATCTGTGGCAATTCCCCAAAACTGAGTGCAAGAAGGCGACAAGTAAAGCGTAAAGCCACCAAAATGACAAGACAAGCCTGAAGATGTTATAGGCTTCTGTGCCTGCAAAAGTGGTACACAGTGCAAGTTTTGCATTTTACTTCATCACTCACAAAATCTTCACAGTGGAGTTGAGCAGAGAAGGATTTTCATACAACAAAAGATCAAATCTAGGCCTTCTGGCAACCTGTAGCTGAACTTTCAATTATTCTTAAGAAAATCTTTCTCCATACAATTTCATGATGAAGCTGGATAACTGCTGAAGTGTGTTTGTGTATATGTAAATAATGCCTCACATTCACCCTGAGGTGAGGGTCCTGCCATACAAGGCACTCACTACACACCGGGAGCAACTAGGGGATTAAGAACCTTGCCCAAGGGCCCTTAGTGATTTTCCAGTCAGGCTGGGATTTGAACAGAGGATCCTCTGGTCTCAAGCCCAACGCTTTAAACACTAGACCATCACCTCCCCTAATGGTTAATAAAACATGTGTGCTTTATTAACCATGTCCATAAGACAGAGCAAGTCCAGGAAGTTCTTGACCCCATGTGTACTTTCACGCATACGGAATGAAGGCAGGGCAGACTCACTTTTTTGGGGGGGGGGGAGGGACTGTTAGGTCGGCGATACCAGCGTTCATTCACAAAATATTGATTTTGCTTTAGTGATTGTTAATTAAACAGCGTCACGAAGCTCCAACAGGCTAAAAACAGTCTAAAACTGTTTGATTCATGACTTTTTTTTTCTGTTTGAGTCTAAAGCTGTTTGATTAATGATGTTTTTTCTGTTCGAGTCTAAAAATGTTCATGATCTGACAAAGTGGACTGTTCCATTGTCCACCTTATGAGACCTGACCACGCACAGAGCGAACACAGCTGATGTTGCTTAGTTTACCATCCAGCATGCCAGTATACTGCTGGCTTCGGGGTTTGACGATGTCACGTGCATAACTGCTGTACAAGTTGATGTCACCATAACCTCAGAAAAGCTCAGTGTTGGCTGAGTGACATAGGTATTTAATGCATTAAAGTTAGAATAATATAAATTATAAATGGTACATTATGAGTTGTCACATGGATTAAGAGTATCTGAAAAATGTTGCTTCTACTTACTCAATTTTTGCAAATTCTAATTTTTGCAACAAACCTTTGAGTTCACGTTTCTATTTATCCCTGTTTGTTGTATTGATTCATTTTCTGCCACTTATCCAGGTTCGGATCACAGCGGCAGCAAACAAAGCAGCTCATCCTACATGTCCCCATCCTCGGCCAAGTCCTCTAACTCTTCCTGGGGGATCCCAAGGCGTTTCCAAGCCAGCTGGGAGACATAATCCCTCCGGTGCATCCTGGGTTTTCCTTAAGGTCTCCTCCCAAATGGATGTGCCTGAACATATCTCCAGGGAGATGATCAGGGGACATCATCACCACACTCTTGAACCACATCAGCTGCTTCCTGCCCATGTGAAGAAGGAGCAGCTCTACTCAGAGTCCCTCCAGGTATTCTCAGGCTCATATTTGTTAGTAACCCTTAACGGCGTTTGAGCGCATATTTAAACATTTTGAAATTCAATACATAGCATCAAGCTAAAAAACACTGAAACGTTTTAGACTGAAGAGCTTTACAGACATACAGTGCATCCCGAAAAGTATTCACAGCACTTCACTTTTTATACATTTTGTTATGTTGCAGCCTTATTTCAAATTAGATGAAATTCTTTTTCCCCTCAAACTTCTAGACTCAATAGCCCACAATGAAAATGTGAAAAAATTTTATTTTTTTATTTTTAGATTTTTGCAAATTTATTAAAAATAAAAAATAAACTAAGAAATCACATGTACATTTGTATTCACAGCTTTTGCCATGAAGCCAAAAATTGAGCTCAGGTGCATCCTGTTTCAACTGATCATCCTTGAGATGTTTCTACAGCTTAACTGGAGTCCACCTGGGGTGAATTCCGTTGATTGGACATGATTTGGAAAGACACACACCTGTCTACATATAAGGTCCCACAGTTGACAGAGCATGTCAGAGCACAAACCAAGCATAAAGTGAAATGGTAAATGAACTGCATTTATATAGCATTTTTCCATCTGCATCAGACGCTCTAAGCGCTTTACAAATAATGCCTCACATTCACCCCGATGTGAGGGTGCTGCCATACAAGGTGCCCACTACACACCGGGAGCAACAAGGGGATTACCATCACCTCCCCTAGCCAAAGTCAAAAGAATTGTCTGTAGACCTCCGAGACAGGATTGTCTCAAGGCACAAATCTGGGAAAAGGTACAGAAACATTTCTGCTGCTTTGAAGGTCCCAATGAGCACAGTGGCCTCCATAAATCATCCATAAATGGAAGACGTTCCAATTCACCAGGACTCTTCCTAGAGCTGGCCGCCCATCTAAACTAAGCAATCAGGGACGTGACCAAGAACCCGATGGTCACTCTGTTAGAGCGCCAGCATTCCTCTGTGGAGAAAGGAGAACCTTCCACAAGGACAAGCATCTCTGCGGAAATCCACCAATCATGCCTTTATGGTGGAGTGGCCAGACTGAAGCCACTCTGGCATGTGGAAGCCCGCCTGGAGTTTGCCAGAAGGCACCTGAAGGACTCTCAGACCACTTCTCTGGTATGATGAGACAAAGACTGAACTCTTTGGTAAGAATGCCAGGCGTCATGTTTGGAGGAAACCAACAAGCAGATAGGAAAAAGCTCTTTAAGAGTATTATAAACCCTCCAACCATTTTCTATACCCGGTTACTCCATTTAAGGGTTTGGGGGGGTTGGAGCCTATCCCAGCAGTCATAGGGCATGAGACAGTGTACACCCTGGACAGGATGCCGGTCTGTCACAGGGATATTATAAACCAATTAAAAATAATAATTCTTAAAATCAATTCCCAACTAACAGGAACTCAATGCAGACAGTTTAATATGGATGCAATGCAAGCTCTCTTTCTGGTCCTCATGAACTGATGGACAGCTGAATTTTATAATAATTGCAAATGAGAAGAACGAGAAGAAATATAACAAATAAAGTAAGTATCCAGCACAAGGCATCATTGCGACCCCAGTACATTCACTTGTTTTATTATGTTTCAACACCAGAGGGTGGAAATAAACTGGAACATATCAATAGATTTGTTTCGAAGACTTGGTGACACAATTAGGCCACATTTAGCACGCCAAGTGATGTCTTCTGTTTGATACAGACTCCAGAACAATGTTCAAGAACACAGGCTTTGTAAAAGGTTTCAAAATGTTTTCAAATATTGTTGAAAGTTTTCATTATGTAGTGCTGACAAAATGTTTTGGTATCATCCCCACCCACATGTTACATCCAGTCTTTAATTCCAATTTTACTTTCCCATTATATTGTGTATTTCATCTCATATTTGGCCAGGACGTTTGTGGTGTGTTTTTCCGCATGGTTGCTCTGTGTACTTCTTAGCTGACGATCAATGTGAAGACGGGTACAGCACGGGGAATTACATTCATAATAAATAACTACTTCACCCACAGAACTGTTCAATAGTTTAGATTTTGTTTATAATGTGATTCTGAACATGACCATTTATCTCACTGACATCTGCTGGTGTTGTATTTTCAATTCGCTGTTTTGCAGTTGTGAATCTCATGCTGTCTCACGGTCCATGACTCATGAGAGAGGTCAGTTTCAACAGAGGTCCGGTTTAGGGCAGAATGTAAACATATCTCGTGAAGTATGGACAACAACACCTACACCTCCTAAGATAACCCTCTCAACTTGAGAGAACGTGTCATCTTAAAACCTCTTGTGAACTCGCTGAATCTGCGCCATCCACATCGTCGCTAGCCATTGTTTACATGGCTTTGAAGCACCGGAAGGGAGATTATGGAAAATGTTAAAGTACCGAATAAGACTGCTGCCTGTATTTAACTCCAAACAAATTATCAAAGTAGACGAAAAGCTAACAGAGCTAAAAAATAAAATAAATGGCCATAGTCATTGCTCTGCACTTTCACGATTTTTTGTTTATAGAGCAAAATTCTTGCTAATGCCACCACAACACTGTGCAAAACCTGTCTTCTGTGTCAACACACAGAGAAGCTGCTGGGGCCTTTGAAAAATGGCAATTTTGGTTGTGAAAAATGGCCAATTAGTGTGGAGACGAGGCTAAAATTGGAGAGGTTTCAAACAAGATTTTATAAATTTCCATATTAGTTTGAAATAAGTCGAGGCCCTGATGCCCATTGGCTCTATCATGTTAATCAGATGGCAGTCTAGGATTCCCCCTAGACAAAATGTCAATCTGACAAAGATTACTTCCCCACCAAAGGCCGGTACCTATTTTCAGCTGAGAGAGTGTAGGATGTCTTGTCCAAATACTCAGACAGGTAGCATGAGTGGGAATCAACCCCAGATCTTCTTATCCATACTAATCTGTAGAGCAGGTTGATACCAGCCCAAAATAGGCAAAGGCTTCAAGTGAATAAACAGTCACTCCTTACCTTATGGGTGTCTGCAGAAATGCTGGTAACACCTTTTACCCTGAAGTCGAATGGAGCAAGTGGGTAACCAGCCTTTGCCATGAAGACGATTAGAAATCCTCCAAGACAGGCATCAACATGCAGTGGGAGGTTGTAACGTACAGCCAACTGGAGGAGGGATAAATAAATCAATTGTGAAGTATAAGACTAATGTTTGTACTGATTTCAGAATTGATGGAGACGATTGACTTCTGACCTTGGCCACTTCTTCAATGGGATCTATGATGCCATGAGGAAACTGAGGTGCTGAGCACACAAGCATGGCTGTGCTCCTGCCAATGGCTCTCCTCATAGCCTTGGTAAAATGAAAGAACAAACTGTAAGCAGACAGGGACACCACTGACATTAGCCGGGTTTCCATTACAGATTTGTGGAAAAGTTGAGCGATATTTTCTAAATGTCAACAAAGCACAATAAAGAAAAGACAGTGTTTCCGTTAACTGTTGGAAATGGACTGCTGGGCTTTGTTGTCTCACAATAACCGTCATTCAAGCAAGGCTCTCGAGAGAACTTTAATCCCAATAGTCTTGCGAAACATCGCCATTTTGGTTATTTCTCTATTTTGGGTTTGCTTTGTTTTTTAATCCAGTATTCCCATAACATCATTGAATTGCATTTTAGAATGTTGTGATGCTTTATGTACATAATGTGGCCTATAAAAGCAAACAAAAGTGTTTCCATTCCACTTTCATGAAATAAGGCTATTTTAAATCACCTGGGGAAAAAAAAACATAATGTGAGTGCAAAACATATATATACATATATATATATATATATATACACATATATACATATACATACACATACACATACACATATACATACACATATACATACACATATACATATATACGAGGTCTCTTAGATAATAAACTGACCCTTTTATTTTTTTTTTAACTATATGGATTTGAATGACATGCGATTACACCAATCATGCTTGAACCCTCGTGCGCATGCGTGAGTTTTTTCACGCGTGTCGGTGACGTCATTTCCCTGTGGGCAGGCCTTGAGTGAGATGTGGTCCCGCCCTCTCGGCTGAATTCCTTTGTTTCACACGCTGCTCGAGACGGCGCGCGTTGCTTTATCAAAATTTTTTCTGGACCTGTGAGGAATATCCGAGTGGACACTATTCGAGAAATTAAGCTGGTTTTCTGTGAAAAGTTTAACGGCTGATGAGAGATTATGGGGTGTTTCTGTCGGTGTAAGGACTTCCCACGGAGCGGGACGTCCTGCAGCGCTTCCAGGCGCTGTCGTCGGCCTGTTTCGAGCTGAAAACATCCTAATTTAAGGCTTAATTCACCCAGGACATCGTGAGAGAACAGAGAAGATTCAGAAGAGGCCGGCATGAGGAATTTATGCTGGACATTCCACTGTTTAAGGACATTTTTTTAATGAAAGACGTACGCGCAAATTCGCCGAGTCGTTTCCGTGACGACTCGGCAAATCTGTGTGCGCCGCGATAGGAAAAACACCTCCGTGTTGAAAACCATTTGTAGAATTCAGGCGGCTTTTAATGGCTTTCAACAAGTGAGTAACTGAGAAATTGTTTAACAGCTTGGGCATGTTCCAACTTGCCCGTTAAGATTTCCAACGGAGGTGTTTTTCCTGCCGCGACCCCCCGCGGTCGGGTCCAGCCCGACATGCGACTCTGCCCGCACGTTCTTTCATTACAAAATGACCGTTAACAATGGAATGTCCGAATAAACTCCTCATGCCGACTTCTTCTGAAAGTTCTCTGTTCTCTGACGACTTACTGCGTCAACAGAGCCTGAAATGTGGAAGTTTTCAACTTGAAACGGCGAGACGCTGCCGCCTCGAAGCGCAGATCGCCGTCAGGCGCCGTGGACCGTCCTTAAAGCGACACTACCAGACCAAAATCTCTCATCAGCCGTTAAAATTTTTACCGAAAACCAGCTGAATTTATTGAATGGTGTCCACTCAGTTGTGCTTTACAGTTTTGAAAAAAATTTTATCAAACAAAGCAACAGTCTCTGAGCCATTCCTAAACAATGAAAAAAATCGACGAGCGGGTGGACGACTCCTCACTCAAAGACTGCCCACAGGCGAATGACGTAACCGACAGGCGTGAAAAAACTCTTGCATGCCCACAAGGGTTCAAGCATGTCTGATGTAATCACACGTGATTCAAATCCATATGGTTTTTTGAAAAAAATAATAAGGTCGGATACTTTTCTAATAGACCTCGTATATATATACACATATA